>NC_079531.1:13929791-13948617 GCF_003711565.1 Takifugu flavidus | reverse complement strand
TCTCGTCCAGGCCCACCTCCACCTCCTGTCCTTCCTGGCTCCGCCCTCTTCTCCTCCTCCTGCATGCGGCACCTCCCTGAATCTTTCATGGCATCGATCGTGGATCTGGGCTCGGCCTCCCGGGGGAACGTGCAGGACGAGCAGCCGTCGTTCCTCAGAGCAGATCATGTTGGAGCCACGGATGTCTCCTTCTCCACCCTCCGATGAGTCTCCATGGAGAGTAAAATGCTGCCTCGGGTCAATGGCGCCACATTAGCTAACCCATTAGCTAACCCGGCGGAGGAGGTTCTGAGGAGTTCTGGAGAGCAGGAGAACTTTGAGAAGGTCAAGGAAGGACAGTAATCAGGTGATGAGCTGGAACATCTACAGCCAGCAAACCTGAGCCCATGAGATCTCCTCCTCCTAACCTGCACCTCCTCCGTCATCCTCTCATCTCAGAACATTCTGCTCCTCCAGCAGAGAGAACAAACCCCCCCCCCCCCCCCCCGTCATCTCCATCACGCCCGTCCGTGAGTGGTGAGGACAGAAACTTCTGGCTGGTGAAACACTCAGAAACTCTTCCATCATGCAGCAGCTTCAGCGGCGTCCTCAGACTCATCTGAAGTCTGAGCTGCTCCATCCTGGCACTGCACTTTCATGGGAGAGAGATAAAAGGCGGGAAGACCACATCAAAGGAGCAGCAGGTCAAATCATGTGACGTAATTACATGATGGAACATCATCAAGGAATCACGTTAGTGTCGAAGGTTTATGTCCCTGACAACCAGTGCGTCCCTGCTGACGCACGTTGGTCTGGAACGGTGTCGCAGATGTTTGGGAAGGTTGGAGACCGATGCCAAAGTTGCTAATCTCCCCCTGGACAGGTTAGCTGAAGCTACATTTGGCCTGGCACAGACCATCACGCATGGAACAGAAACACAACAGATGAGAACCATACAGTGGAGGAGATTTTAGCTTAGCATGGGAGCTCCTTGTAGCTAGCTCTACACTAAATGTGTTTACGTGCACCTCGTCTCAGAGAACTCCACAGGAAGTTGCACTAACACCCCCAAATTACTCAGGAAGACAGCAGGCTCACCTGGTGATCAGCACGAGCACGACGTTTCACTCACAAGGAAGTTAGGATGTTGTGGCAACAGTAGCAGCTACAGCAGCAGCTACAGTAGCAGCAAGCAGCAGTAGAGCAGCAACAGCAGCAGCCAAGCAGCAAGCAGCAGCAGCTACAGTAGCAGCAGCCAGCAGCAGCAAAGTAGCTACAGTAGCAGCAGACAGCAGCAGTAGCAGCAGCAGCAAGCAGCAGCAGCAGCAGCAGCAAAGCATCAGCCAGCAGCAGAAGGCAGCAACAGATACAGCAAAACTAGCAGCCAGAGTGCAGCAGCAGTAGCAGAGCAGCAGCAGCAGCAGTACAGCAGCAGCAGCAGAGCAGCAGTAGCAGTAGCAGCAGCAGCAGACTAAGCAGCAGCCAGTAGCAGCAGCAGACAGCAGCAGCAGCAGCAAGCACGCAGCCAGCAGTAGCAGCACCTACAGCAGCAGCAGCAGCTACAGTAGCACAGCAGCAGCAGCAGCAGCAAGCAGCCAGCAGCAGATTAGCAGCACCTACAGCAGCAGCAGCAGCACAGTAGCAGCAGGCAAGCAGCAGCAGTAAGCAGCAGCAGCAGCAGCCAGCAAGCAGCAGCAAGCAGTGCAGCACCTACAGCCCAGCAGCAGCAGCAGCAGCAGCTACATAGCAGCAGCGCAGCACAGTAGCAGCAGCAGCAGCAGCAGTATAAGCAGCAGCAGCAGCAGCAGTAGTAGCTACAGTAGCAGAAGCTCAGCTAGCAGTAGCAGCAGCAGCAATAGCAGCAGCAGTAGCAGCAAGCAGCAGCAGCAAGCAGCAGCAGTAGCAGCAGCTACAGCAGCAGCAGCAAGCAGCAGCAGCTACAGTAGCAGCAGCAGCAGCTACAGTAGCAGCAGCAGCAGTCAGTAGCAGCAGCAGAAGAAGAAGAGAGCCAGAGAGCAGCAGCAGCAAGAGTAGAATCAGCAAAGCAGTAGCAGGAAAGACAGCAGCTAGACAGAAGCTGAGAAAGCCGCAGCATTAGCAGCAGCAGCAGCAGCAGTCAAGTACATAACTGATACCAGTTACAGCAGCAGCAGCAGCTCTACAGTAGCAGCAGCAGCTGAGCAGAAGCAGCAGCAGCAGCAGCAGCGCAGCAGCAGTAGCAGCACCTACAGAGCAGCAAGCAGCAGCTACAGTAGCTAGCAGCAGCCACAGCAGAATAGCAGCTAGCAGCAGCAGCAGCAGTAGCACAGCAGCAGCAGCAGTAGCTACAGTAGCAGCTAGCAGTAGCAGCAGCAGTCGCAGCAGCAGCAATAGCAGCAGCAAGCAGCAGAAGGCAGCAGCAGCAGCAAGCAGTAGCAGCAGCAGCAGCAGCAGCAGCAGCTACAGTAGCAGCCGCAGCAGCTACAGTAGCAGCAGCAGCAGTAGCAGAAGCAGTGAGCAGCAGCAGCAGCAGCAGCAGCAGCAGCGTGCAGCAGCAGTAGCAGCACCTACAGCAGCAGCAGCAGCTACTACAGTAGCAGCAGCAGCTCGCAGCAGTAGCTACAGTAGCAGCAGCAGCAGCAGCAGCTACAGGCAGCAGCAGCTACAGCAGCAGCAGCAGCTACAGTAGCAGCAGCAGCCGCAGCAGCTACAGCTACATAGCAGCAGCAGCAGCAGCAGCAGCAGCAGCAGCAGCTACAGCAGCAGCAGCTACAGCTACAGTAGAAGCAGAGCAGAGAAGACAGCTACAGTAGCAACAGTAGCAGATACAGCTACAGAAGACAGCAGCAGGCAGCAGCAGTAGCAGCAGCAGCAGCAGCTACAGCAGCAGCAGCAGCACAGCAGCAGCAGCTACAGCTACAGTAGCAGCAGTACAGCTACAGCTACAGTAGCAACAGTAGCAGCTACAGCTACAGCAGCAGCAGCAGCAGCAGCAGTAGCAGCAGAAGCAGCAAGCAGCCAGCGCAGCAGCAGCAGCTACAGCAGCAGCAGCTACAGCTCAGTAGCAGCAGTAGCAGACTACAGCTACAGTAGCAACAGTAGCAGCTACAGCTACAGCAGCAGAGCAGCAGCAGCAGTAGCAGCAGTAGCAGAAACAGCAGCAGCAGCAGCTACAGCTACAGTAGCTACAGTAGCAGTAGCTACAGTAGCATTAGCTACAGCAGAATGTTGCCTTCTGTTTTCTGTTGCAGACAGAAATGTTGCAACATGAACATCAAAGCTCAGCGATATGAAACTGCTCCGCACTTTAAAAGTCTTGCTTTGATGTTGGAGCAGAGCGCAACGCTGAATAATGAATGTTGCCGGATGGCTGATGGATGATCCTGAACGTCACCTGTACGGCGGTCCCATTAGCATTCCGGCTGGTGTTCGGCAGGTCCACGCGCGTTATTACACTTCAGCGTTGACAGAAATGAACACGGACGTGATGTCGCCGTGATGGATTACACCCAAAGTTCCCAAACTTTCAATAATCAAAATATAATTCCAGCAGGGTGGAAATAAACGTTCAACATTCAGCGGCTTCACTGTCCGATTCGACCTTGCAGAGGTAAAAACCACAAAAGTCTAAAATAACCTCAGAACCTGCTGGAAAAGCTCCTTCTGACAGCAGCTAGCTCTGTCGGGCAGGTACAGCGCCCCCCTCAGTCCAGGCGGGACATTACAGCTGTTGTACGTGACCATGAACGCGGCGCTCGTCCGTCTTATTCGTCCATTTCTGCTGTCAGAAGTTTGTTGGGGTTGTATTACGTTAATCTCCCTGCAGCGGCGGCGGCTACGTTAGCTCCCAGCATGACTCAGCAATATAAATGTTTAGTCTGAAGCCATTTTTCTGACACATTGCGTTTATTATTTTATTAGCGAGATGAGCAACGTTTAAGCTGGAGGAGCTGGAAGGTGAGTGAGCAGCTCAGCAGAGAAGCGTCGGACCAGCGGCGTTCCAGAGTGTCGATTACATCATCGATCCGCCCAACGGGATCAATTTCAGCGCGGCAGAAACGGGCCGACCAGGGCGTGCTAACGCAGACGGGTTGTTTATGCTGTCGTCAATGAAGGGATCTAATCACAGCATCATCCCCGCTTTGATCTTCTGTCTCACTTTGATCTGTGGCTCCGCTGCTGGTCTCTGGTCCTGGTTGTTGATGGGAACCAGATCAGCTCCGACGTGAGGAAACAGGAAGTGGTGCTTTAGCGGACTGAAAGCGCTCCCTCACGCCGCCTTAGATGAAGGAGGAGAATACCAAGAAATGGTGGATGAACGGTGCTCCACCACCTCCACCACCACCCCGGTGCTCCTCCTCATCCACTCACTCCACTTCCTCACTCTCCTCACTCCTCCTCCCTCCTACTCCTCCTCACTCCTCCTCACTCCTCCCCACCCTCCTCACTCCTCCTCACTCCCCCGTCCTCCCACTCCACCTCACTCCTCCTCACCCTCCCCTCCTCCTCACTCCTCCTCACTCCTCACGCGCTCACCCTCAATCCTCCTCCTCACTCCTCACTCTCCTCACTCCTCACCCCTCCTCACTCCCCACTCCTCCTCACTCCTCACTCCTCCTCACTCCTCACCCCTCCTCACTCCCCACTCCTCCTCACCCCTCCTCACTCCTACTCTCCTCACTCCTCCTCCTCACACTCTCCTCACTCCTCACCCCTCCTCACTCCCCACTCCTCCTCACCCCTCCTCACTCCTCCTCACTCCTCACTCCTGGCACTCCTCCTCACCCCTCCTCACTCCCCACGCCGCCCCTCACCCCTCCTCACTCCTCCTCCCACTCCCCACTCCTCCTCACTCCTCACTCCTCCTCACTCCTCACCCCCTCACTCACTCCCCACTCCTCCTCACCCCTCCTCACTCCCTCCCTCACTCCTCACTCCTCCTCACCCCTCCTCACTCCTCCTCACTCCTCCTCCCACTCCTCCTCACCCCTCCTCACACTCCTCCTCACTCCTCCTCACTCCTCACTCCTCCTCACTCCTCCTCACTCCTCCTCACTCCTCCTCACTCCTCCTCACACAACAGCTCACATTCTGTGTCTGGAAACAGTCGAGCAGCGCTGGGAAGCTGCTTTTGTCGACCTTCAGAGGGATGAAAAGGTGAAGGATGGAGACAAAGAGGCCTTTATCAGTGCAGAGAACACACACACACACACACACACACACAACACTCACACACACACACACACTCACACACACACACGCACACTCAACACACACACACTCCACACACACTCACACACACACACACACACTCACACACACAACACACTAACCACTCACACACACACACGCACACTCACACACACACACTCACACACACACACACACTCACACACCACACTAACACTCACACACACACACTAACACACACACACTCACACACACCACACTAACACTCACACACACACACACACTAACACTCACACACACACACACACTCACACACACCACGCACACACACGCATACGCACACACTCACACTAACACACACACACGCACACAACACACACACGCACACACTCACACTCACACACACACACGCATACGCACACACTCACACACACACACTTACACTAACACACACACACACACACACACTACACACTCACACACACTAACACACACACACTCACACACTAACACTTACACACACACACACACACTAACACACACACACTCACTCACACACACACTAACACACACACACTCACACACACACTCACACTCACACTCACACAGGTGACAGCTGCGTTGCCATGGTTTCCTGTGGTTCAGGATGTTGATCAAACACACGTAGAAGATCCTGATTCCGAGGACGAAAACAGGAATTCGTCATTTCGCCATCAAGTCCGATAAAAAGCAGGAAGGACGGAGGGATGAGGCGGAGAGGAAGAAGCCAGCTGGCAGGAAGTTGATGTGAGCTGTCAATCATCGCTCCATCTCTACCTGGATCCTGCCCAGCGCTCCCGTTGACATGGAAACGTGTTTCTGGGCTGTGCAGTTTTAATTAAAGCTGAACTCGTCAAATATTGACAGGAAGTCTGTGAATCTGCTCGGCAGCCGTTCATTGGACAGCTGGGTCACATGATGTTTGCTCATTAGCATAATTACATTAGTCTGGTTGACTCACAGCTGATGAGGGTCCAATTAGAGATGGACTCCAAACCACGAACAAACGGGAGAGGGAGGTTCTTGATCAGGTTCTTGATCAGGTTCTTGATCAGGTTCTTGATCAGGTGCTTGATCAGGTGCTTGATCAGGTGCTTGATCAGGTGCTTGATCAGCCCGTTTCGTTCCTCTCTCTCATTTACAGAACACGTTTGGGTCCGGTCCAGTTGGACCTGCTGCTGGAGCGTCAGTGGTTCTGGCAGGACGGTGCGTCACACCGGCCCAATAATGCTGGAAGACAAATGGTGCTGTCACTGAGCCGCCACAGCAGAAGAACCAGGACCAGGACCCCTGGTGGTCTGGAGGAGTCCCAGCTCCTGTGTGTCCTCTGTACTTGTAGCTTCCTGTTAGCATCCTGCGTTAGCATTCTGCTGCTCTCCAGGACGGAGACGCTGGTTCATCGCTATGCTAACGGCCTCGGCTATGTCGGGCCCAGGCCCCAGCTCCAGGAGAAGGTCCTAGCAGCAGAACTGGTCCATGACAAAGTCTCCCTGACACAGCGGGACAAAGTCCCCTTTCCAGCCCTGGAGCTCTGAATGTGATCCCTGGTGATGGGGCAGGTCAGAGGTCAGAGGTCAGAGGTCAGAGGCCAGCCGTCCGGTCCCTGACCTGTGCTCAAGGTGTCTCCTGAGACGGTCTTAAGGACGTGAGGCATGGACGGAGGGGCGGGGCCTGATGTGCGTCTCCATCAGAGTCCTCCGGACCCCCACCTGACCATCGGTCCTCCCCCGACTGTCCTGGTGCACGTGCCACCCTGATCAGGAGCCTCGTGAGAGGAGACACCAGGAAGGACAGAAGAGAGGAGACACCAGGAAGGACAGAAGAGAGGAGACAACAGGAAGGACAGAAGAGAGGAGACACCAGGAAGGACAGAAGAGAGGAGGACACCAGGAAGGACAGAAGAGAGGAGACAACAGGAAGGACAGAAGAGAGGAGACATCAGGAAGGACAGAAGAGTGGAGACACCAGGAAGGACAGAGAGAGGAGACACCAGGAAGGACAGAAGAGAGGAGACACCAGGAAGACAGAAGAGAGGAGACACCAGGAAGGACAGGAGAGAGGAGACACCAGGAAGGACAGGAGAGAGGAGACACCAGGAAGAGGAGACAACAGGAAGGACAGAAGAGAGGAGACACCAGGAAGGACAGAAGAGAGGAGACACCAGGAAGGACAGGAGAGAGGAGACACCAGGAAGGACAGGAGAGAGGAGACACCAGGAAGGACAGGAGAGAGGAGACACCAGGAAGGACAGAAGAGAGGAGACACCAGGAAGAGGAGACACCAGGAAGGACAGGAGAGAGGAGACAACAGGACGGACAGAAGAGAGGAGACACCAGGAAGGACAGGAGAGAGGAGACACCAGGAAGGACAGAAGAGAGGAGACAACAGGAAGGACAGAAGAGAGGAGACACCAGGAGGACAGAAGAGTGGAGACACCAGGAAGGACAGAAGAGTGGAGACACCAGGAAGGACAGGAGAGAGGAGACACCAGGAAGGACAGAAGAGAGGAGACAACAGGACGGACAGAAGAGAGGAGACAACAGGAAGGACAGAAGAGAGAGACACCAGGAAGGACAGGAGAGAGAGACAACAGGAAGGACAGGAGAGAGGAGACAACAGGACGGACAGAAGAGAGGAGACACCAGGAAGGACAGGAGAGAGGAGGAGAACACCAGGAAGGACAGGAGAGAGGAGACATCAGGAAGGACAGAAGAGAGGAGACACCAGGAAGGACAGGAGAGAGGAGACACCAGGAAGGACAGAAGAGTGGAGACACCAGGAAGGACAGAAGAGTGGAGACACCAGGAAGGACAGAAGAGAGGAGACATCAGGAAGGACAGGAGAGAGGAGACACCAGGAAGGACAGGAGAGAGGAGACACCAGGAAGGACAGAAGAGAGGAGACACCAGGAAGGACAGGAGAGAGGAGACACCAGGAAGGACAGAAGAGAGGAGACACCAGGAAGGACAGGAGAGAGGAGACACCAGGAAGGACAGGAGAGAGGAGACACCAGGAAGGACACACCCTCCTCACACACCCTCCTCACACCCTCTCCTCACACACCCTCCTCACACACCCTCCTCACACACACCCTCACACACCCTCCGCACACACCCGCCGCACACACCCGCCGCACACACACCCTCCTCACACACCCGCCGCACACACCCGCCGCACACACCCGCCGCACACACCCTCGCCTCACACACCCGCCGCACACACCCTCCTCACACACCCTCCGCACACACCCTCGCCTCACACACCCTCCTCACACACCCGCCGCACACACCCTCGCCTCACACACCCTCCTCACACACACCTCTCCTCACACACCCACCTCACACACCCTCTCCTCACACACCCTCCTCACACACCCTCTCCTCACACACCTCCTCACACACACCTCCTCACACACACCCCTCTCCTCACACACACCCTCCTCACACACCCTCTCCTCACACACCCTCTCCTCACACACACCCTCCTCACACACCCTCCTCACACACCCTCCTCACACACACCCTCTCCTCACACCCTCTCCTCACACACCCTCCTCACACACACCCTCCTCACACACACCCTCTCCTCACACACCCTCCTGGACGCCTGGAACACGTTAGCTTACGTGAGACCGAGACAGGACCTAGAAACATGCTAAACAGCAGAGGAGGACCTGAGGAGTCCAGATGTTTGGGAGCATCTGGCTGCACAGAGGAACGTTCCACAAAAGGTTTGAGTCCAGGAGCTCAAACACAAACATTCCCACTTTTGCTCTCCGAGGACACAAATGTCTCCACCTGAGCATCACGTTGTGTTGAGGACACCTGGCTAATGCTAGGCTAACGCTAGGCTAACGCTAGGCTAACGCTAGGCTAATCCAGTGGTTATTGTGAAGCACCTCTGGAGGAGCGAGCGCCTCCTGGTGCTGCAGGACCCTCAGACGACCCTCAGGCTCCAGCCTGGATCTAATCGTCAGCCTTCAGCGAGTCACGGTGGCGCACTGCTGTGTTGCTATTGTGTTGCTATTGTGTTGCTATTGTGTTGCTATTGTGTTGCTATTGTGTTGTGGACCGATAAGGCAGCAATGTGAGCGCAGCCCTGCCGCACTGTTCCTGCGATAAGCCGAGGAGGACGTTTCCCTCTGCAGGAGACGGTGATGCTATCAGGGGGTGAGGAGCAACATCTGCCCTGATCAGGAAATAACACACCTTGAAGCTATAACTGGCACATCTGCAGGCTAATGCTAATAGTTGGCCGCCCTCTTGAAGCTATAACTGGCACATCTGCAGGCTAATGCTAATAGTTGGCCGCCCTCCTGAAGCTATAACTGGCACATCTGCAGGCTAATGCTAATAGTTGGCCGCCCTCTTGAAGCTATAACTGGCACATCTGCAGGCTAATGCTAATAGTTGGCCGCCTTCTTAAAGGTATAACTGGCACATCTGCAGGCTAATGCTAATAGTTGGCCGCCCTCCTGAAGCTATAACTGGCCTCCTCGGTGTTGGCTGAGGGGCACCTTCGGTCCGGTCCGGGCTGGTGGAGCAGCTAGCATACACCCAGCACCCCATGAGCTGTTAGTGAGACCAGCACCTGGTTTTCCCATGGAGAGAGGCTAGCATCTGAGCCATCATCTGGGCCTGACCCACAAATCTGACAGCTAAATACTGAATCTCCTGGACCTCCTGAACCTCCTGGACCTCCTGAATCTCCTGGACCTCCTGAACCTCCTGAACCTCCTGGACCTCCTGAACCTCCTGGACCTCCTGGACCTCCTGAACCTCCTGAACCTCCTGGACCTCCTGAACCTCCTGGACCTCCTGAATCTCCTGGACCTCCTGAATCTCCAGGAACTTCTGAATCTCCTGGACCTTCTGAACCTCCTGGACCTCCTGAACCTCCTGGACCTCCTGAACCTCCTGAACCTCCTGGACCTCCTGAACCTCCTGGACCTCCTGAATCTCCTGGACCTCCTGAATCTCCAGGAACTTCTGAATCTCCTGGACCTTCTGAATCTCCTGGACCTTCTGAATCTCCTGGACCTCCTGAATCTCCTGGACCTCCTGAACCTCCTGAACCTCCTGGACCTCCTGAATCTCCTGGACCTTCTGAATCTCCTGGACCTCCTGAACCTCCTGGACCTCCTGAATCTCCTGGACCTCCTGAATCTCCTGGACCTCCGTCACTGCTGCTGTGGCGACCTCAGTGACCCAGCATGAGGGCCCCTCCAGGACTCCTGTCTTTAACCCCCCAGAAGCTGAATCAGTAATCCGAATGTCCCGGGTCGGCACCCTGCAGTTGATATTTAGTGGCTCAATGAACACAGGAGGGGGGTTCTGGCCCAGGTGGAGGTCTGCCAAGGACCAGCTTCCCGGGGTGGGAGCTGCCATCTGTGGGAGGCAGCTGTGAGCTGCTAGCACATGCTATTGGCTAGCAGCCATTGCTGGAGGGGTGGAGGCAAGAGAGCCTCTTGCTCAAGGAATGACCAGGGAATGTCCAGGGAATGATGAGGGAATGACCAGGGAATGACCAGGAAATGTCCAGGAAATGACCAGGAAATGTCCAGGGAATGTCCAGGGAATGACCAGGGAATGTCCAGGGAATGACCAGGAATGTCCAGGAAATGACCAGGAAATGTCCAGGGAATGTCCAGGGAATGACCAGGAAATATCCAGGGAATGACCAGGGAATGACTAGGGAATGACCAGGGAATGTCCAGGGAATGACCAGGGAATGTCCAGGAAATGACCAGGAAATGACCAGGAAATGTCCAGGGAATGACCAGGGAATGACCAGGAAATGACCAGGAAATGTCCAGGGAATGTCCAGGAAATGACCAGGAAATGACCAGGAAATGTCCAGGGAATGACCAGGGAATGTCCAGGAATGTCCAGGGAATGACCAGGAAATGACCAGGGAATGACCAGGAAATGTCCAGGGAATGACCAGGGAATGTCCAGGGAATGACCAGGAAATGACTAGGAAATGTCCAGGGAATGTCCAGGGAATGACCAGGAAATGACCAGGAAATGTCCAGGGGATGTCCAGGAAATTACCAGGAAATGTCCAGGAAATGACCAGGAAATGTCCAGGGAATGACCAGGGAATGTCCAGGGAATGACCAGGGAATGACCAGGGAATGTCCAGGGGATGTCCAGGAAATGACTAGGAAATGTCCAGGGAATGTCCAGGAAATGACCAGGGAATGTCCAGGGAATGACCAGGAAATATCCAGGGAATGTCCAGGGATGACCAGGGAATGACTAGGGAATGACCAGGGAATGTCCAGGGAATGACCAGGGAATGTCCAGGAAATGACTAGGGAATGTCCAGGGAATGACCAGGAAATGTCCAGGGAATGACCAGGGAATGACTAGGGAATGACCAGGGAATGTCCAGGGAATGACCAGGAAATGACCAGGGAATGACCAGGAAATGACCAGGGAATGACCAGGGAATGACAGCAGGTCGTCACAGGTGGGATCATGTCAGCAGCAGGAAGTCGATGCAGGAGTTGCTGGGAATCTTCCAGCCTGAGAAGAAACCACCTGGAGTGAAGGTGGGCGGGGCTGCAGGATGAGGTGGGCGTGGCAACATCACCTGTGTGGCGGCAGAACTGCGACGTGACCTCAGTCCTCAGACCTTCAACAGCCGTTTCATGGATTTTCCAGCAATAAAACGGGATGAAACGGAGCAGCGGAAACAAACACGACCGTCAGACGTGATTCCGATAGAAGCAGGCAGACGACGGGAAGCTCGCTGTTTGTTTTCCCAACTTCCTGTCGCTCCTGAGGATGAGCGTAACCAAAACCGGAGCTTGTGTTAGCACGCTGCACCAAGCCTGTCAGCCCTCTGAAGCCGCTCGCTCACTGTTGCCGAGGGCGACAGCCCGTGTAGGAATTCCGTGTGTGTTCGGATGATCCCAGGGTTTAGACGGAGCCCGCTGGGAGCAGATGAGGAAGAGATCTTCTGATATTCACCTTCTAACCTTTCAAAGGGAGATGGTTTTTAATCAGTGTTAGCAGATGTGCGACCTTCTCCATCCCATCAAGGTCAGAGTTAGCATCCCTACGGCTAATGTGCTATCAGCAATCATTTGTTTATTTGTTTGCAACCTCGACATGAGTCAAGCCCTCCGCTCGTTACTGCCCCCGCAGGCAGCAGGCGGTATTACGGCGTTGACGTTAGCAGGAAAGGCTAGCTGTTGTTAGCATGCTAATCCCAGCGAGCGATACGTGTTTACGTGATGTAGCAGCAGATAGTTTGGGTTTTGGTTGGAGAACTGGGAGCGCCGAGGCTCGTGTCGGGAGGTGTCCCATCTACTCGACGCATCCGTTTTCTCCGGGTTTCATCCGTCGCCGTTGGAATGGCAGCGACGGACGGAGCAGCGGGATTAGCATGAAGATCCTGGAGCCAGCGGAAAGGTCAGCCTGGATCAAAGCTGATCCCACAGCTCCTCTCTTCTCCTGCCAGCCGACCACACTCGGAGCTGCTCTGTGGTCATCTCTGGGAACGCCGCCATGCCGCTGGGGTTCACAGGCCGCTCCAGGCCGCTCCGTCTGGATCCTCGTTGCCAGAGTAACGGGTTTGGGATGAAACAAACTCCGGCCGTGACGTGGGGAACCTCTGGTCATCTTCAACGTTAACGTCACATCTGTCGCTGAAGTGGTCAAAACAAAGATCAAAGGAACTTCAAAGGCCCAGTGGCTGCACAACTCAGCTCCTCCTGCTTCAAAGAGGATGATGAGGAATAAAGAAGAGAAATAATGAAACACTGAGATGAAGAGCCAGAAGGGGGGGGCAGATCAGCCTGGAATGGGGGGGGGGGCAGATCAGCCTGGAATAGAGGGGGGGGGCAGATCAGCCTGGAATAGGGGGGGGGGGGGGCAGATAAGCCTGGAATATCTTGGGAACGGTTTCATTACCCCCCCCCCCCCCCCCCCCCCCCCCCCCCCCCCGGAATACTTCACCAGGAATGACTGAGAAGGTCCAGAAGGAGGAAACTGAGGAGGCTAGCATGCTAAGCACCTGTAGCACCACCTGCGTCCTTCTGCTGTGACACACAGGAACTGTGGTGTCTTCGTCCTCATCTTCATCTTCATCCTCATCATCTTCATCCTCAGAGTTCATCCTCATCTTCATCCGCATCCTTCTCAGACTCATCTTCATCCTCAGAGGCCAGAGGACAGAGGACAGAGGCCAGAGGCCAGAGGACAGAGGCCAGAGGCCAGAGGGCAGAGGACAGAGGACAGAGGCCAGAGGACAGAGGACAGAGGACAGAGAGGACAGAGGCAGAGGCGAGGGCAGAGGGCAGAGGACAGAGGACAGAGGACAGAGGCCAGAGGGCAGAGGGCAGAGGGCAGAGGGCAGAGGCCAGAGGGAGGGCAGAGGGCAGAGGCCAGGGACAGAGGCCAGAGGGCAGAGGCCAGAGGACAGAGGACAGAGGACAGAGGACAGAGGCCAGAGGGCAGAGGGCAGAGGACAGAGGACAGAGGAGGACAGAGGGCAGAGGACAGAGGACAGAGGCAGAGGGCAGAGGGCAGAGGGCAGAGGGCAGAGGCCAGAGGACAGAGGACAGAGGACAGAGGACAGAGGCCAGAGGGCAGAGGGCAGAGGACAGAGGACAGAGGACAGAGGCCAGAGGACAGAGGACAGAGGACAGAGGACAGAGGCCAGAGGGCAGAGGGCAGAGGGCAGAGGACAGAGGACAGAGGCCAGAGGACAGAGGACAGAGGCCAGAGGGCAGAGGACAGAGGACAGAGGCCAGAGGCCAGAGGACAGAGGACAGAGGACAGAGGACAGAGGGCAGAGGGCAGAGGACAGAGGACAGAGGACAGAGGACAGAGGCCAGAGGACAGAGGACAGAGGACAGAGGACAGAGGCCAGAGGCAGAGGGCAGGGCAGAGGGCAGAGGACAGAGGACAGAGGCCAGAGGACAGAGGACAGAGGCCAGAGGGCAGAGGCAGAGGGCAGAGGCCAGAGGACAGAGGACAGAGGGCAGAGGACAGAGGACAGAGGACAGAGGCCAGAGGCAGAGGGCAGAGGGCAGAGGACAGAGGACAGAGGCCAGAGGACAGAGGACAGAGGCCAGAGGGCAGAGGGCAGAGGGCAGAGGACAGAGGACAGAGGCCAGAGGGCAGAGGCCAGAGGACAGAGGCCAGAGGCCAGAGGGCAGAGGACAGAGGCCAGAGGACAGAGGCCAGAGGCCAGAGGACAGAGGGCAGAGGACAGTGTCCTCCTGCTGGTCTTTATTATTCATGAGCTTCAATTCAGCTGGAGACGATTTCAAATTCTCGTCTCGTCTCCAAAACGAATGAATTTCACTCAACGACACTCAGCTGCTTTAGCATTAGCTTTAGCATCCAGCTGCTTTAGCATCCAGCCGCTTTAGCATCCAGCTGCTTTAGCATTAGCTTTAGCATCCAGCTGCTTTAGCATCCAGCCGCTTTAGCATTCGCAGCCTCGTCATTACAGACATTATTCAGGTTCTTTAGGAGCTTTAACATCTGCAGATCTCATGAAAGATGCAACCGAAACGGAGCTCTGAGCGGCGACACGTGCATGTTAATGAGCCTCCATCCATCAGGAGCTCCAGCAGAACATTCCAGGTTCTCCTGGAGAACACGTGCATGTTAATGAGCCTCCATCCATCAGGAGCTCCAGCAGAACATTCCAGGTTCTCCTGGAGAACACGTGCATGTTAATGAGCCTCCATCCATCAGGAGCTCCAGCAGAACATTCCAGGTTCTCCTGGAGAACACGTGCATGTTTCCTTTATACAAGCGCCTGACGAAGACGTTGATGATGCGTTGATGGATCCAACTGACACGAAGAGTGTGGATCCATTAAGAACTTGTTCTGGGTTTAACAAGCACCTCTGATTTGCTCTTCTGCATAAAACACCAGCTGTCTTCGCTTTTAATCTGCGTTCTGAACCGCAGCGGAGCTGAGGGAGTCCTGCAGACCCAGGAGGAGCTCCAGAGGGTTCAGGAGGAGCTCCAGAGGGTTCAGAGAGCCTGCAGACCCAGGAGGAGCTCCAGAGGGTTCAGGAGGAGCTCCAGAGGGTTCAGGAGGACCTCCAGAGGGTTCAGGAGGACCTCCAGAGGGTTCAGAGAGCCTGCAGGCCCAGGAGGAGCTCCAGAGGGTTCAGGAGGAGCTCCAGAGTGTTCAGGAGGAGCTCCAGAGGGTTCAGAGAGCCTGCAGACCCAGGAGGAGCTCCAGAGGGTTCAGAGAGCCTGCAGACCAGGAGGACCTCCAGAGGGTTCAGGAGGAGCTCCAGAGGGTTCAGGAGGAGCTCCAGAGGGTTCAGGAGGAGCTCCAGAGGGTTCAGGAGGACCTCCAGAGGGTTCAGGAGGAGCTCCAGAGGGTTCAGAGAGCCTGCAGGCCCAGGAGGAGCTCCAGAGGGTTCAGGAGGAGCTCCAGAGTGTTCAGGAGGAGCTCCAGAGGGTTCAGAGAGCCTGCAGACCCAGGAGGAGCTCCAGAGGGTTCAGAGAGCCTGCAGACCCAGGAGGAGCTCCAGAGGGTTCAGAGAGCCTGCAGACCCAGGAGGAGCTCGAGGTTCTTCCAGAACAGGCCAGAGGGCAGAGGACAGAGGCCAGAGGACAGAGGACAGAGGACAGAGGCCAGAGGCCAGAGGCCAGAGGCCAGAGGGCAGAGGGCAGAGGGCAGAGGACAGAGGACAGAGGCCAGAGGACAGAGGCCAGAGGGCAGAGGGCAGAGGACAGAGGCCAGAGGCCAGAGGCCAGAGGGCAGAGGGCAGAGGGCAGAGGACAGAGGACAGAGGGCAGAGGGCAGAGGGCAGAGGACAGAGGACAGAGGGCAGAGGGCAGAGGACAGAGGACAGAGGGCAGAGGACAGAGGCCAGAGGACAGAGGACAGTGGCCAGTGTCCTCCTGCTGGTCTTTATTATTCATGAGCTTCAATTCAGCTGGAGACGATTTCAAATTCTCGTCTCCAAAACGAATGAATTTCACTCAACGACACTCAGCTGCTTTAGCATTAGCTTTAGCATCCAGCTGCTTTAGCATCCAGCCGCTTTAGCATCCAGCTGCTTTAGCATTAGCTTTAGCATCCAGCCGCTTTAGCATCCAGCCGCTTTAGCATTCGCAGCCTCGTCATTACAGACATTATTCAGGTTCTTTAGGAGCTTTAACATCTGCAGATCTCATGAAAGATGCAACCGAAACGGAGCTCTGAGCGGCGACACGTGCATGTTAATGAGCCTCCATCCATCAGGAGCTCCAGCAGAACATTCCAGGTTCTCCTGGAGAACACGTGCATGTTAATGAGCCTCCATCCATCAGGAGCTCCAGCAGAACATTCCAGGTTCTCCTGGAGAACACGTGCATGTTTCCTTTATACAAGCGCCTGACGAAGACGTTGATGATGCGTCGATGGATCCAACTGACACGAAGAGTGTGGATCCATTAAGAACTTGTTCTGGGTTTAACAAGCACCTCTGATTTGCTCTTCTGCATAAAACACCAGCTGTCTTCGCTTTTAATCTGCGTTCTGAACCGCAGCGGAGCTGAGGGAGTCCTGCAGACCCAGGAGGAGCTCCAGAGGGTTCAGGAGGACCTCCAGAGGGTTCGGAGAGCCTGCAGACCCAGGAGGAGCTCCAGAGGGTTCAGGAGGACCTCCAGAGGGTTCAGGAGGACCTCCAGAGGGTTCAGGAGGAGCTCCAGAGGGTTCAGGAGGACCTCCAGAGGGTTCAGGAGGAGCTCCAGAGGGTTCAGGAGGACCTCCAGAGGGTTCGGAGAGCCTGCAGACCCAGGGGGAGCTCCAGAGGGTTCAGGAGGACCTCTAGAGGGTTCAGGAGGACCTCCAGAGGGTTCAGGAGGACCTCCAGAGGGTTCAGAGAGCCTGCAGGCCCAGGAGGAGCTCCAGAGGGTTCAGGAGGAGCTCCAGAGGGTTCAGGAGGAGCTCCAGAGGGTTCAGGAGGACCACCAGAGGGTTCAGGAGGAGCTCCAGAGGGTTCAGAGAGCCTGCAGACCCAGGAGGAGCTCCAGAGGGTTCAGGAGGACCTCTAGAGGGTTCAGGAGGACCTCCAGAGGGTTCAGGAGGACCTCCAGAGGGTTCAGAGAGCCTGCAGGCCCAGGAGGAGCTCCAGAGGGTTCAGGAGGAGCTCCAGAGTGTTCAGGAGGAGCTCCAGAGGGTTCAGAGAGCCTGCAGACCCAGGAGGAGCTCCAGAGGGTTCAGAGAGCCTGCAGACCCAGGAGGACCTCCAGAGGGTTCAGGAGGAGCTCCAGAGGGTTCAGGAGGACCTCCAGAGGGTTCAGAGAGCCTGCAGACCCAGGAGGAGCTCGAGGTTCTTCCAGAACAGGACAGTGGAGCCTCCTGAGCAGGAAGGTGCAGCTCCGCCAAGATGATTGATGCTTCTCTGCAGAGCAGGAAGTGATGCGTTCAGGCCACGCCCCCGTCTGTTTGCCCTCAGTCTCATTAGTTGGAACGATCTCTGTTCTGACAAACCCAGGAGCTTTAAAGTGAGTATTTCTGATCAACCAGGAGAACCTGGAGAACCTGGAGAACCTGGAGAACCAAGAGAACCTGGAGAACCAGGAGAACCAAGAGAACCTGGAGAACCAGGAGAACCAAGAGAACCAAGAGAACCAGGAGAACCAAGAGAACCAGGAGAACCAGGAGAACCAAGAGAACCAGGAGAACCAGGAGAACCAAGAGAACCAGGAGAACCAGGAGAACCTGGAGAACCTGGAGAACCAGGAGAACCTGGAGAACCTGGAGAACCAAGAGAACCTGGAGAACCAGGAGAACCAAGAGAACCAGGAGAACCAGGAGAACCAGGAGAACCAAGAGAACCAGGAGAACCAGGAGAAGCTGGCAGGTGCGTTCCAGGGCAGCCGAGGCTCTTTAATTATGAAGGCATCTGCTTGAGTTCTCAGAGGAGCTCTGATGAGATGCAAGATTGTCGCTCGCTGGCCAGATTGTTTTAATTACAGCTAAATTCATTAGGAACATAAGGAGAAGAATAACGAGAAGAATAACGAGAAGAATAACGATGTTTCACAGTGAATGAATCATCTCCAGCTGCTGCTGTCACACTTCCCCTGTGGTGACCTGCACGCTGGCCTTAGCCCTGATGCTAACGCAGCCACCTGATGCTAACGCGGCCACCTGATGCTAACGCAGCCACCTGATGCTAATGCAGCCACCTGATGCTAACGCAGCCACCTGATGCTAACAGAGCTACCTGATGCTAACGCAGCCACCTGATGCTAACGCAGCCACCTGATGCTAACGCGGCCACCTGATGCTAACGCAGCCACCTGATGCTAACGCAGCCACCTGATGCTAACGCGGCCACCTGATGCTAACAGAGCTACCTGATGCTAACGCAGCCACCTGATGCTAACGCAGCCACCTGATGCTAACGCGGCCACCTGATGCTAACGCAGCCACCTGATGCTAACGCGGCCACCTGATGCTAACGCAGCCACCTGATGCTAACGCGGCCACCTGATGCTAACGCGGCCACCTGATGCTAATGCAGCCACCTGATGCTAACGCGGCCACCTGATGCTAACAGAGCTACCTGATGCTAACGCAGCCACCTGATGCTAACGCGGCCACCTGATGGTAACGCGGCCACCTGATGCTAACAGAGCTACCTGATGCTAACGCGGCC
>NC_079531.1:13924791-13927291 GCF_003711565.1 Takifugu flavidus | reverse complement strand
ACAGCGGTCCCTTTGTCGGGATTAAAGCCCCCGCTGGCGGACGGATCCGGGGAAGAAGGAGGGAGTCTGGAGGAAGGCGCGAGGCGAGGAGCCGCGTGGAGATCGATGAAGGTACGGCTGATTGATAGCTTGTTAATAATGCTGGGTGTGTGAGACAGATGGCGGCTGCCGGGACCGGGCTCTGCGGGGTCGGTCCTGCTCCCGGGTCCGGCCGGGCTCCGCCGGAACCGCCGCCGCTGCGTGCGCCGGCTCGCTTTTCTGCCTCCGCATTTCTGAGCGCGGACCGCGGAATTGTTCCATTTTGGCTGCTTACTTTTCCGCGATTCGTTAAGCCTGCATGGGAATGTGTGCGGACGCGCGTGGCGCGCGTGCGTGCGCCGTAATAGAAGCCGTCTGTGCGCGCTCTCTCTCTGTCCGTCTCTGCTCTCAGTTTCAGCTGCTGCCTCATGATGCAGCTCCAGAACCGCGTTACAGCCACATCCATTATGCAGGAGGCCAAGAGATGAGAACACTGGGGGGGGCAGAGGTGAGGCTGTGGGGGGAGATGAGGAGAGGTGGGGGGAGATATTGCTGGGTGGTGCAGATGAGGAGGGTGGGTCCGGCTGTGCTGGACGATACAGGAGCTGTTAGAGACCCTCCCAGAAAAGGTGGAAGGTTGTTGGTGCCGGCCTGAGCGGATCATCAACCCGGCCAAATAGTGTCGTTCTCTGAGATGGCCCCCCCACGGAGGAGGAAACAACAAGAGCGGGCGGGCCGCCGCAGGAGAGAGACGAGCTCTGGTTAGAGAGGGACCACTCCACGCTGAGAGAGCTTCTGTTGCCCACAAAGATCTGAGAAGAGGGAGCTAAAAATATCGGCAGGGACATGTGAAGGAGCGGCGTGTTGGTGGGCCGATCCGCAGCCAAGAGGAACTCCTCAGACGCCAACACGCCGGGCACCTGCAGGATAAACAGGCAGAGATGTTTACACCAGGACGGGGCTTCATCACAGCCAATTATCGCTGCAGCTTCCTGCTTTTTCATTTCTGCTGCTTTGGATTGTTTTTGCGTCGAAGCCTGAAACACATCATAGAAAAGATCGACTAGATCGTGACATGTTCATGGATTTCTGGGGAGGTGGTGCCTTCAGGACCCTGGGGAGCTCTGTAGGTCTGTGGTGGTGCCTTCAGGACCCTGGGGAGCTCTGTAGGCCTGTGGTGGTGCCTTCAGGACCCTGGGGAGCTCTGTAGGTCTGTGGTGGTGCCTTCAGGACCCTGGGGAGCTCTGTAGGCCTGTGGTGGTGCCTTCAGGACCCTGGGGAGTTCTGTAGGCCTGTGGTGGTGCGTTCAGGACCCTGGGGAACTCTGTAGGTCTGTGGTGGTGCGTTCAGGAACCTGGGGAGCTCTGTAGGCCTGTGGTGGTGCGTTCAGGACCCTGGGGAGCTCTGTAGGTCTGTGGTGGTGCGTTCAGGACCCTGGGGAGCTCTGTAGGTCTGTGGTGGTGCCTTCAGGACCCTGGGGAGCTCTGTAGGTCTGTGGTGGTGCGTTCAGGAACCTGGAGAGCTCTGTAGGCCTGTGGTGGTGCGTTCAGGACCCTGGGGAGCTCTGTAGGTCTGTGGTGGTGCGTTCAGGACCCTGGAGAGTTCTGTAGGTCTGTGGTGGTGCCTTCAGGACCCTGGGGCGCTCTGTAGGCCTGTGGTGGTGCGTTCAGGACCCTGGGGAGCTCTGTAGGTCTGTGGTGGTGCGTTCAGGAACCTGGAGAGCTCTGTAGGCCTGTGGTGGTGCGTTCAGGACCCTGGGGAGCTCTGTAGGTCTGTGGTGGTGCGTTCAGGACCCTGGAGAGTTCTGTAGGTCTGTGGTGTGCCTTCAGGACCCTGGAGAGTCAGACAGGTGGAGGCAGACAGGTGCAGGGGCAGACAGGTGGAGGGCAGCAGACAGGTGCAGGGGCAGACAGGTGGAGGGCAGCAGACAGGTGCAGGGGCAGACAGGTGGAGGGCAGCAGACAGGTGCAGGGGCAGACAGGTGGAGGGGCAGACAGGTGCGGGGGCAGACAGGTGCGGGGGCAGACAGGTGCAGGGGCAGACAGGCTGACTCATGGGGCAGACAGGTGCAGGGGCAGACAGGTGCAGTCTCCCAGCCTCCTCTGCGTGTGGTCGTGGAGCCGCGTTAGTGCCGCTGCAGAGCTGCGTCTCCTCTAAGGTGCAGAGCAGCACGACGGGCGTCACATGGCGTTAACGTCCACGCCGCCGTGTTGCACCTGCGTCTGCTGGGACACAGGAAGCTGCTGCTGGGCTCCCACCTCAGCAAAGAGCTGGTTCCTGAGATGGTTCTGAGCTGGTTCTGAGCTGGTTCCTGAGCTGGTTCTGAGGTGGTTCTGAGGTGGTTCTGAGCTGGTTCCTGAGATGGTTCTGAGCTGGTTCTGAGCTGGTTCCTGAGCTGGTTCTGAGCTGGTTCTGAGCTGGTTCCTGAGCTGGTTCCTGAGCTGGTTCCTGAGGTGGTTCTGAGCTGGTTCTGAGCTGGTTC
>NC_079531.1:13912291-13919791 GCF_003711565.1 Takifugu flavidus | reverse complement strand
AATTTAGTTCATTTAGTTATTCTCATTTTAGAATAAATTAAAATTAACGTCCAGTGAAAGGTCAGGAATCAGTCAGTCCAGTTACCAGGTCACCAGGGGACACCAGAAACCCTCAGGGGGGTCGGAGGAACCGGCCCGGGTCGGGTTGGCTGCGTTAGCGTTGCTGTTAGCTGTTGGCTGTGTTAGCGTTGCTGTTAGCGTTGCTGTTAGCTGTTGGCTGTGTTAGCATTGCTGTTAGCTGTTGGCTGTGTTAGCGTTGCTGTTAGCGTTGCTGTTAGCTGTTGGCTGTGTTAGCGTTGCTGTTAGCTGTTGGCTGTGTTAGCGTTGCTGTTAGCGTTGCTGTTAGCTGTTGGCTGTGTTAGCGTTGCTGTTAGCTGTTGGCTGTGTTAGCGTTGCTGTGGCGTTGCTGTTAGCTGTTGGCTGTGTTAGCGTTGCTGTTAGCTGTTGGCTGTTAGCGTTGCTGTTAGCGGTTAGCAAGCGTCTCCTTCTCCCCGTCGGTGGCTGATGGGACTGGTGGTCTGAGATGACCACCAGTCAGCAGACGGGGGCAGACGGGGTTGGGGGGGAGACGGGGAGGGGGGGGCAGACGGGGATGGGGGGGCAGCGGGGTTGGGGGGCTGACGGGGATGGGGGGCAGACTGGGAGGGGGGGGCAGACGGGGTTGGGGGGCAGATGGGGATGGGGGGGGCAGACGGGGTTGGGGTGGGCAGACGGGGTTGGGGGGCGATGGGGATGGGGGGGGCAGACGGGTTTGGGGGGCAGATGGGGATGGGGGGCAGACGGGGTTGGGGGGGAGACGGGGTTGGGGGGGCAGACGGGGTTGGGGGGCTGACGGGGATGGGGGGGGCAGACGGGAGTTGGGGGGGCACACCAGAGTCCACCCACCTGGGCGGAGCTCCATGTCTGATGGCTCAACGATCCCAGCGCTCTTTCATCAGAGACGTGGGAGCAACACCAGGACCGGATCAGGACCGAGCGAACCTGAACCGGAATCCTGTTCCTCATGCCCAGACCCTGATCCCACTCTGACGAGCCCCCATCCCACCATCCTGACCTCCACCGTATCCTGCTTTTCCATCGGCTCCCGTTCAAACGTTCCCGATGCTTCTGTTCCAGTCCCTCCAGTACGGGTGAGATTTCCCTTTGATTGCCGTGCTTTGATGTTTGGACGTCCATCATCTCCTCTGACACGTGGACCAGTGAAGTGAGGGACATCACCTGTCTCCAGGTGTGGACGTTCTCCAGCGCTCTCAGCTCCATCCCCCCCCCCGTCTGCCGCCTTCCCCCTCCTCTCTTCATCACTCCTTCATCTCTAACCTTCTGCCTCCTCATCACTTCTCCTCTGTCCTCCCCCCTCGTTGATTCCTCATCACTTCTCCTCTGTCCTCCCCCCTCGTTGATCTCGGCTCTCCTTCAGCCGTGTCCTCCACCTCCCGTCGACCCTCCTCGCTCTCTCCTTCCTGCCTCGCCCTGACCTCTCCTCCACCTCCTCCCACCTCCTCATCTCCTCTGGTGCTGCCATGGTCGTCGTTAAAGGAGAGGTTAACGATCCCATCATCGCTGGGAGGCATCAGAGGCTCCGCTGAGGAGGCGGAACCAGCCGGCGTGGGCGGGAAAGAGCTGCGTGTTTGGGCCGATCGTCATGGCCCCGCCAGAGTGGGCGGGGCCTGCCAGGGTGGGCTGGTCCCGCGAGTGGGCGGAGCCTGCCAGGGTGGGCTGGTCCCGCCAGAGTGGGCGGAGCCTGCCAGGGTGGGCTGGTCCCGCCAGAGTGGGCGGAGCCTGCCAGGGTGGGCTGGACCCGCCAGAGTGGGCGGGGCCTGCCAGAGTGGGCGGAGCCTGCCAGGGTGGGCTGGTCCCGCCAGAGTGGGCTGAGCCCGCCAGAGTGGGCGGGGCCTGTCAGAGTGGGCTGAGCCCGCCAGAGTGGGCGGGGCCTGTCAGAGTGGGCGGAGCCCGCCAGAGGAGCGGCCCTTGCTGACAGGCAACGCCAGCTCGCCCTTTCTGGGCCTCACACACCGCTGAGCTCCTTCAGTCCGTGTGATGAGTTGGGCGTCTGTTTTCAGAGGGATTATGGGATGTTTGCCGCCTGTTTCCTTGTTCTGCTGCCCTTCGATGGTCTGAGCCAGGCTGATTAAGTTAATGAGCTTTATTGGGAGGAGGATGGTGGATGTGTCACTGCAGAGGTCGTTCTGCAGAACGGGATCCAGAAAGTTCAGGGAGCTCTCGTAACGTCTCTTCGTCTCCATGGCAACACCACAAACCCACTGAAGGCTCTAATTGCCTGGATGATGAATGGAGACGTGCGACTCTCCTTCTGGAGCAGATCTCATCGGACCCAGGTTCACCTCCAACCCAAGACCCCCAGCAGGACGCTTCAGACCTCAGGGCTCCGCTCCGGAACCAGGGGCACCACTGAAGCTGTCTTCATGGCGGGCCTTTCTGGGTCTGAGTGGACCCGTGGGGACCTTGGAGCGCCGGTCGGGACCACACACGTCCCCTGAGCCGCAGCAGCCGGGACTCTGGCTGGGAGTTGCTGCCACATCTTCATCCTGCTCAGCTGTTTTTGTGTTGACAAATGTGCGTCTGCTGGTTAGCTAACCCTGACCCTGTTAGCCCGTTAGCCTGTTAGCCCGTTAGCCTGTTAGCCCGTAGCCAATAAACAACGCGCTGGGGCCACGTCTGGGTGATCTCTGGGTTTTTAGGGACGGGGCCTCCCACCGCTGCTCCTCAGACGTTTAGCTGCATCACAGTTTAGCCGCGTCACTGCGCGGCGTTAGCATGCAGGCGGGGCGGGGCCGTGGGGGGGGCTGTTGCCCTAACGAGAGCGATGGAATCAGAACTCATGATGACATTTGTGCGCCGCATAAACGCTAATATTGTTTCTGTGGGAGAGGAAGGTGGCCGGGGGACGGAGCCACCGATCTGGTCAGATAAAGAGCTCCGCTAACGCTCATGCTGCTCTCCCCGCGGCGCCGGCGAGCGCCTCCTTATTTAACAGCCACTTAAACGGGGGAGACGCAGGCGTCTGGAAATGAGCCTCTCAGAGGTGCTTTGGTGGACGGAAGCTCTCCGAGGGACGCGGGGCTGCAGAGGCTTCCTGCTGCTCCGGGTGGAGAAGAAGAACTCTGGGACCGGACTCTGGATCCGGGAGGTCCCGGCTGGGTGGATTAGCGCTGTGTCGCTAATCTCATTACAGATCGGACCAGGCTGTAATTCACTCTGCTCCGTAAGAGGATTCAGCTCCTCTCCATGAACAGGAGCAGCACCGATATGACAGGAGTGGATCGGGCAGGCGAGCGGACCGGACTGTGCCGCTCCGCTCCCTCCCAGCACGCCGCAGCTCCATGAATATGCGTGTGCACGGAGCCTCGCAGGGCTGAAGGAACCGTGAGCCGCTGCCCCCCCCCACGCACACACACTCGTCCCCTCCGCTGCCCCCCCCCCCACACACACACACTCGTCCCCTCCGCTGCCCCCCCCCCCACACACACACACTCGTCCCCTCCGCTGCCCCCCCCCCCACACACACACACACACTTTTCCTCTCCACTTCCCCCCCCCCCACACACAACACACACTCGTCCCCTCCTCTGCCCCCCCCCACACACACACACACTCTTCCCCTCCGCTGCCCCCCCCCACACACACACCTCGTCCTCTCTGCTGCCCCCCCTGAGTGTGAACTGGATCAGCAGAACCGGCGAGACAGGATGGAGCCATTCATGAGAAAGGAACCCTCCCATGGAGCGCTCAGACCGGGACAGGATGTAATGGCTGATTCACGCTCGTTAGCATGTCAGCCATGAAGCTCATTAGCATGTTAGCCATGAAGCTCGTTAGCATGTCAGCCATGAAGCTCATTAGCATGTTAGCCATGAAGCTCGTTAGCATGTTAGCCATGAGCTCGTTAGCATGTTAGCCATGAAGCTCGTTAGCATGTCAGCCATGAAGCTCGTTAGCATGGCTGACGCAGCCTCGGCAGCTGATTGGTCAGGAGCCGGCTCATCCCTCCGGTTCCGCACAGTCGGAGGTGGTTTAAGGACAGAAAGATGGAATCAGAAGACGAGAACGTCCAGTGATTGAGCCGATTCAGTCAAACGGCAGAAACCCGGGCGAGAAGGACCCCACAGAGATGGTAAACCACGAATCGGCGTCCTGGAGCGAGGTGGCGTCCCAGGACCAGGACCAGGTCAGGCAGGGCTGGTTCCTGAGCCGGAGCGCCCTCCAGAGCCGCATCCGTTAATGGGAATTTCCCTTCTTGGTTCGCTGCTATAAATTAATTTTTGCTTTTCATTTATTGAATCTGAACGAGTTCTTTATTTAGTGGCTCCACTTAACTGAGCAGTTCAATGTTATCTGGTCCTGGCTCAGGCCCCCAGGACACATTTAGAAGACGTTAAATAATAAAATGGGCCAGTGTGGGATTCATCATCTCATGCCGGGTCTCCAGGGCCCCTCATTACCTGCTGATTATCCTGCAGGGCCGAGGCAGCGTCCCTGGTTCACCCTGAGGACGCGTCCCGGTCCGGCGTCGGGAGGACACGTCCTGGGCCGGCGTCGGGAGGACACGTCCTGGGCCGGCGTCGGGAGGACGCGTCCCGGCGTCGGGAGGACACGTCCCGGGCGTCAGGAGGACACGTCCCGGGCCGGCGTCGGAGGACGCGTCCTGGGCGTCGGAGGACGCGTCCCGGCGTCGGGACGCGTCCTCCCGACGCCCAGGACGCGTCCTCCCGACGCCGGGACGTGTCCTCCTGACGCCCAGGACGCGTCCTCCCGACGCCGGGACGTGTCCTCCTGACGCCAGGACGCGTCCTCCCGACGCCGGGACTGTCCTCCCAAAGCAGGCCCAGATGTGTCCTCCCAAAGCAGGCCCAGATGTGTCCTCCCGAAGCCGGGACGTGTCCTCCCGACGCC
This sequence comes from Takifugu flavidus, assembly GCF_003711565.1. NCBI lineage: Eukaryota > Metazoa > Chordata > Actinopteri > Tetraodontiformes > Tetraodontidae > Takifugu > Takifugu flavidus. The sequence goes on along the minus strand of NC_079531.1, from coordinate 13,914,880 downwards.
CAGGACGCGTCCTCCCGACGCCGGGACGCGTCCTCCCGACGCCGGCCCAGGACGTGTCCTCCCAAAGCAGGCCCAGATGTGTCCTCCCGAAGCCGGACGTGTCCTCCCGACGCCGGGACGCGTCCTCCTGACGCCCAGGACGCGTCCTCCCGACGCCGGGACGTGTCCTCCCGAAGCCGGACGCATCCTCCCGACGCCCAGGACGCGTCCTCCCGACGCCGGGACGCGTCCTCCCGACGCCGGGACGCGTCCTCCCGACGCCGGGACGCGTCCTCCCGACGCCGGCCCAGGACGTGTCCTCCCGAAGCCGGGACGCGTCCTCCCGACGCCCAGGACGCGTCCTCCGACGCCGGGACGTGTCCTCCTGACGCCCGGGACGCGTCCCGGGCGTCAGGAGGACGCGTCCCGGGCCCACCGAGCCTGTTGAGCTGTGAGTGCAGGACTCGATGTCGGGCCACCTTGGGGGGCGAGCAGCACCTTCGCCCCGGGTCACTCTCACCACACTTGATGGTTTGATTGTCCCGCGTCCCCACCAAGAGTGCTGGGAAGGGCTGGGAATTCTGGGTAATTTTAGAGTGGTATTTTCCCCCCGGAGCACAGCGGCACTGGTCCCTGGTGTTGGAACAGAAGGTGCTGAGAGCATCTGACAGGTTCAGCAGAGCCGAGAGACGAAGGATCCGTTTCATTCCTGCAAACATGAGTTTCTAATTCATCACCATGACAACGGCGTTCCGGCTTTGCTCCTCCTTCTGTTGCTCTGTTTTCCACCTGCGACGTGGCGTCAGACGCAACACAACCGGCGTGATGAAGTCCTCGGTCGTGTGTAGCTAGCTGAGCGCTAACACTGCTGCACCCGGGGGGTTTAACTTTGGATGCACCTGATTGGCTGGAGGGCGGCTCCCAGACGGGACGTTTCCCGGCTGATCCGGAAGTGCGCGATCTCCCGAGATGGAATGAAACCATCGGAGCTGAGGTGTTTTTGATCGCGTTAGCCGATCGATAAATAACGTAGCAGCTCCTCGGGGGAAGTCGGCTTGTTTATCTGCTCCCAGACGTTCCTCCACCTGTTCCCACATTAGCCCGCGTCCACGCTAATGTTAGCCCGCGTCCACGCTAATGTGCTGCAGAGTGAGACGTTGGGGCTAATAAAGCAGCGCTCCCGCCCACTCTCGTCTCCCGAGTCTTTTAGCTCGCCACGGCCGGCCGTTGGGCCGCGGTCGTTTAGCTAATGTGGCTGTGGGTAATCAGCTAAACATGCCCTTAGACACAATAAAGGGAGCCCTGACTGCACCCCCCCAGACCCAGCATAACCCCCCCAGACCCAACATAACCCCCCCAGACCCAGCATAACCCCCCCAGACCCAACATAACCCCCCCAGACCCAGCATAACCCCCCCAGACCCAGCATAACCCCCCCAGACCCAACATAACCCCCCCAGACCCAGCATAAGCGTGATGGAATATTAATTGGATTTATTTGACCTTTGAAAATAAGCCCGTTTAAACACCGGCAGCACCAGTGGGTTCTGTTGGCTGAGAGTGAATTAGCACTTGGATCTGCTGCGGCTGATTGGTGGGTGTTTGCTCGACACCCCCCCCCCCCCCTTCACCCCCCCCCCCCCCAAAGTGTCTCTAATTAGCTCCATCTACTCCAGCTCCACAGACGCCAGGTTCTGAGGAGCAGCGTCACCAACATGTCGCATCCTCTCTGTCCCCTCTGTCCTCTCTGTCCCCTCTGTCCTCTCTGTCCTCTCTGTCCCCTCTGTCCCCTCTGTCCTCTCTGTCCTCTCTGTCCCCTCTGTCCTCTCTGTCCTCTCTGTCCCCTCTGTCCCCTCTGTCCTCTCTGTCCCCTCTGTCCTCTCTGTCCCCTCTGTCCCCTCTGTCCTCTCTGTCCTCTCTGTCCCCTCTGTCCCCTCTGTCCTCTCTGTCCCCTCTGTCCTCTGTCCTCTCTGTCCTCTCTGTCCTCTCTGTCCCCTCTGTCCTCTCTGTCCCCTCTGTCCCCTCTGTCCTCTCTGTCCTCTCTGTCCCCTCTGTCCTCTCTGTCCCCTCTGTCCTCTCTGTCCCTCTGTCCCCTCTGTCCTCTCTGTCCCTCTGTCCTCCTGTCCCCTCTGTCCTCTCTGTCCTCTCTGCCCCCTCTGTTCTCTCTGTTCTCTCTGTCCCCTCTGTCCTCTCTGTCCCCTCTGTCCCCTCTGTCCTCTCTCTCTGTCCCCTCTGTCCCCTCTGTCCCTCTGTCCTCTCTGTCCTCTCTGCCCCCTCTGTCCTCTCTGCCCCCTCTGTCCCCTCTGTCCCCTCTGTCCTCTCTGTCCTCTCTGTCCCCTCTGCCCTCTCTGTCCCCTCTGTCCCCTCTGTCCTCTCTGTCCTCTCTGTCCCCTCTGCCCTCTCTGTCCCCTCTGTCCCCTCTGTCCTCTCTGTCCTCTCTGTCCCCTCTGTCCCCTCTGTCCTCTCTGTCCCCTCTGTCCTCTCTGTCCCCTCTGTCCCCTCTGTCCTCTCTGTCCCCTCTGTCCTCTCTGTCCTCTCTGTCCCCTCTGCCCTCTCTGTCCCCTCTGTCCTCTCTGTCCTCTCTGTCCCCTCTGTCCCCTCTGTCCCCTC
>NC_079531.1:13824791-13907291 GCF_003711565.1 Takifugu flavidus | reverse complement strand
GTGCTCCCTCCTTCCCTCACGGATCCGTTCTTCTCTCGAGGAGCGAAGAACACAGAACCCGCTCCGGCGGGTGCAGCCTCCTCCGGCCTTCCCGTCCTCCCAGTCGGCCTGTGGAGCTGCACGATCCGCACGATGCCCCCGACGGCTGCTCGTGTGACCCAGAGGGCCGATGGGCAGGCTCTCATCCACAAAACGGGAATTCTCAATATTCCCGGCCTTCTGTGGAAGCGTCTGCTGGAATGGTCTCCGAAGGTGTGTTGATTGTCCTGACTGCCTGGACCGGAGCGGGATAAAGCAACAGGTGAATCCCAACGGCGTTCCGACTCCCGGGGCTGCTGGGAAACATGGGCGGGCCTTCGGAGCGCTGCTGCTTTCAGCTGTTTAAAGAAAAGGAGCCTAAAATGAACTGATGGAGCTTTTAGATGAAGCGGAGGTTTGCGGAGCGCTGCGGGATAATGGATGTGCGTTAGCATCGCCGCGTTCATCACAGGCTAATGGAGGAGGAGACGCAGCACGCCAAATATGGGCGCGTGTTACGCTAAAATATGGGCGCCGCGGCAACGCTAATGTGCCCCCCCCCGGGCACGCGCTGCTTCCTGCCCACCCCGCGCAGGTCTGCAGGTGACTCACTTTGGGGGCTTTTCCTGTCCAGGTGGAATTCCCGAGGGGGGGGGGGGGCAGATTCAGCTCGTTCCTTCATCATCAGCTCCCAGGACAAAGCAAGTTTCAAAATCAGAATCATCTGTGACGCTCAGGCTGCCATTGGTTGATAAACTGGTTCATGATCGGTCCCCCACCCTTGGACCAAAGCATCTGCAGGCTCCTCAGGTTCCTCAGGTTCCTAAGGCTCCTCAGGCTCCTCAGGTTCCTCAGGTTCCTAAGGCTCCTCAGGCTCCTCAGGCTCCTCAGGTTCCTCAGGTTCCTCAGGCTCCTCAGGTTCCTCAGGCTCCTCAGGTTCCTCAGGTTCCTCAGGTTCCTCAGGCTCCTCAGGCTCCTCAGGTTCCTCAGGCTCCTCAGGTTCCTCAGGCTCCTCAGGCTCCTCAGGCTCCTCAGGTTCCTCAGGTTCCTCAGGCTCCTCAGGCTCCTCAGGTTCCTCAGGCTCCTCAGGCTCCTCAGGTTCCTCAGGCTCCTCAGGCTCCTCAGGCTCCTCAGGTTCCTCAGGCTCCTCAGGCTCCTCAGGTTCCTCAGGCTCCTCAGGCTCCTCAGGTTCCTCAGGTTCCTAAGGCTCCTCAGGCTCCTCAGGCTCCTCAGGTTCCTCAGGCTCCTCAGGTTCCTCAGGCTCCTCAGGCTCCTCAGGTTCCTCAGGTTCCTCAGGCTCCTCAGGTTCCTCAGGCTCCTCAGGCTCCTCAGGCTCCTCAGGCTCCTCAGGTTCCTCAGGTTCCTCAGGCTCCTCAGGTTCCTCAGGCTCCTCAGGTTCCTCAGGCTCCTCAGGCTGGTTCCCCTGGTTCCCAGGTTCTGTTATAGTTCCAGGAGATCTTTCCTGTGCTCCTCCACTGCTGCTGTAGACGCAGACGTGGTTTCTAGTCCTGGGGCAGTTCTGATGGATTATCGAGTCCTGACGTGTCTTCGTCCATCTGGACGCTGCAGCCTCAGATTCCTGCTCGCTGCCTCTCGTTTGGAGCTGTGATCAGATTAGAGCAGAGAATCTTCTCCTGATCGCCCCAACTCAACTCAATCTGATCCGGCCGCAGCCTCGGGCTGCCTCTCTGATCTCACACACACACGCACACACACACACACACACACACACACACAGACCTAACATACACATCTATACACACAAAGAGAGGCATATGTCGCAGGAGAGAGAGAGAGAGGGCGAGAGAGGAAAGAGAGAGGGAGAGAGAGAAAGAGAGAGAGGGCGAGAGAGGAAAGAGAGGGAGGGCGAGAGAGGAAAGAGAGAGAGGGCAAGAGAGGAAAGAGAGGGAGGGCGAGAGAGGAAAGAGAGAGAGGGCGAGAGAGGAAAGAGAGAGAGAGAGGGCGAGAGAGGGCGAGAGAGGAAAGAGAGAGAGGGCGAGAGAGGAGAGAGAGAGGGCGAGAGAGGAAAGAGAGAGAGGGCGAGAGAGGAAAGAGAGAGAGAGGGCCGTTTGAATCATTCATGAAGATGAAATCAACACAAAGTCAAGCTGACACAGTGGTGCACACACTCATGGCTGCATGGGTGCTCTTCAAACACACACTCTCACACACACACACTCACACACACACTCTCACACACACACACACAGGGCGACAGCAGAGGGAGAATCAGAGTGTTTATTTGGGAGCGGCGTCACTAAATTGGATCGGGATTGGAGTTCTGTGCGGAGCGGCGTTCCCCTGACGGGAGCAGCCTGGGCGCTCAGAGGTGGAGCACTGATACCTGCTCACGTGCACCTCGTGCACCTCGTGCACCTCGTGCACCTCGTGCACCTCCCTGAAGGGGTTATGGCGGATTCACAAGCGTAAACAGGCCACGTCAACATTAAACATCCACGTCGTGCGGAGATGAAAGGACCAAGACAAAAGCATCGTAATGCTACATCATATCTGCGGCTAACGGAACATGCTAGCACGGCCGTGTCCGTCCGTCCGTCCTGGGTGTGTGTGCAGCGTCACCTCGCCGTGCACGTTTCACGTTGGTGGCTCGTGGATCGGCTTTGATGCGGCGTCACGCTGCTGTTAGCTGCTAATGTTGCTAATGCTGATGTTCTGGACAGACGATCATGTGACTGAAGCTCACCTGTGTCTCAGGTTGTGGGAGGGACAGAAGGGTGAGTGACGGAGCCCTGCTGCTCTGGAGGGACGTGTGCACGAGGAACGTGTGCACGCTCACAAGCAGGGTCCCACGCCTCCGAGTGATGCGTGCGGAGCATCAGGAGCCACCACATCTGTCGGGGCCACCACATCTGTCGGGGCCACCACGTCTGTCTGGGCCACCACATCTGTCTGGGCCACCACATCTGTCGGGGCCACCACATCTGTCTGGGCCACCACATCTGTCGGGGCCACCACATCTGTCTGGGCCACCACATCTGTCGGGGCCACCACATCTGTCGGGGCACCACATCTGTCTGGGCCACCACATCTGTCGGGGCACCACATCTGTCTGGGCCACCACATCTGTCTGGGCCACACATCTGTCTGGGCCACCACATCTGTCGGGGCCACCACATCTGTCGGGGCACCACATCTGTCTGGGCCACCACATCTGTCGGGGCACCACATCTGTCTGGGCCACCACATCTGTCGGGGCCACCACATCTGTCTGGGCCACCACATCTGTCGGGGCCACCACATCTGTCGGGGCACCACATCTGTCTGGGCCACCACATCTGTCGGGGCCACCACATCTGTCTGGCCACCACATCTGTCGGGGCCACCACATCTGTCTGGGCCACCACATCTGTCTGGGCCACCACATCTGTCGGGGCACCACATCTGTCTGGGCCACCACATCTGTCGGGGCCACCACATCTGTCTGGGCCACCACATCTGTCGGGGCCACCACATCTGTCGGGGCGGCTCACGTCACACATCAGGGGAGCTGATCCAGCCCTTTAGTGGTTGGGTCCAGTCCAAACATGCAGGAAGTGGTTCCATAAACAGGAACATTCAAGGTTCCTGTCAGACCAACTCCAGGTGAATCATGGTCCTGTGCAGGGTTAGCTAACTCAGCTAACTCAGCTAACTCAGCTAACCCAGCTAACTCAGCTAACTCAGCTAACTCAGCTAACCCAGCTGACCCAGCTAACTCTGCTAACCCAGCTAACTCAGCTAACCCTGCTAACTCTGCTAACTCAGCTAACCCAGCTAACCCAGCTCACCCAGCTAACTCAGCTAACCCAGCTAACTCTGCTAACCCAGCTAACTCTGCTAACTCAGCTAACCCAGCTAACTCTGCTAACCCAGCTAACTCTGCTAACCCAGCTCACCCAGCTCACCCAGCTAACTCAGCTAACCAGCTGACCCAGCTAACTCTGCTAACCCAGCTAACTCTGCTAACTCTGCTAACCCAGCTCACCCAGCTCACCCAGCTAACTCAGCTAACCCAGCTAACTCTGCTAACCCAGCTCACCCAGCTAACCCAGCTCACCCAGCTAACTCAGCTAACCCAGCTAACTCAGCTAACCCAGCTCACCCAGCTAACTCTGCTAACTCTGCTAACCCAGCTCACCCAGCTAACTCAGCTAACCCAGCTCACCCAGCTCACCCAGCTAACCCAGTCTGTCGTCTGTTCGTGGCCGCATGCTCGCTGGGCTGCCTGTGTGTGGCTGTATGCTAGCTGTATGCTAGCTGTATGCTAGCTCACCGGAGCGTCTGCTGGGCCGCCTCCTGCTCCTGTTTATTCCAACTGGATCAGAGGACGAAACCAGACGTGTGGAGTTAAAGATGATGCTGATTCGTGGAGGTGATTGGAAATATTCAGCTTGTCGGAGTGTTTCAGGTCATGTGATCATCAAGGTCATGTGATCACAAAGGTCATGGCAGAAGAACTCTTTGTTTTCAGCTTTAAAAGAGTCGTGGAGCCAAACAGGCCTCTGCGGTAACGGGAACGCCAGCAGCTCCCGTTACCGCGGCGTTCCGCCTCCTCCGTGTCATTTCCTGCTGATTGAATCCGTTCTAAAGGCGACCTGGCGTCCTGCTGCGGCGCCGTCAGTGTTGCTGCCACACTTCATAATGGGTGTGTGTGATAATATTTATCACAAGTTAGTTCAGTGTGTGTGTGTGTGTGTGTGTGTGTGTGTGGTGTGTGTGTGTGTGTGTGTGTGTGTGTGAGTGAGAGAGATTTAGAGTAATTTGGGGCTGTGATCCCAAAAGGGACTGAAACTCTGAACTTTGATCAGCAATGGAGCTGGTTTGATATGAGCAGAAGTGTGATTGGCCTCACACACTCACACACACCCTCACACACACTCACACACCCTCACACACCCTCACACACACGCACACACCCTCACACACCCTCACCACACCCTCACACACTCGCACACACGCTCACACACCCTCACACACCCGCACACACCCGCACACACCCTCACACACCCTCACACACCTCTCACACACCCTCACACAACCCTCACACACCCGCACACACGCTCACACACTCGCACACACCCGCACACACCCTCACACACCCGCACACACCTCACACACCCTCACACACACTCACACACCCTCACACACCCTCACACACACTCACACACACCCTCACACACCTCACACACTCTCACACACCCTCACACACACTCGCACACACTCTCACACACCCTCACACACTCTCACACACCCTCACACCCTCACACACTCTCACACACTCTGACACACCCTCACACACCCTCACACACTCTCACACACTCTGACACACCTCACACACCCTCACACACTCTCACACACCCTCACACACTCTCACACACTCTCACACACCCTCACACCCTCACACACTCTCACACACCCTCACACACTCTCACACACCCTCACACTCTCACACACTCTCAACACCCTCACACACTCTCACACAGCCTCACACAGTCTCACACAGCCTCACACACTCTCACACACCCTCACACAGTCTCACACACCCTCACACACCCTCACACACCCTCACACACTCTCACACAGTCTCACACAGACTCACACACCCTCACACACCCTCACACACCCTCACACACCCTCACACAGTCTCACACACCCTCACACACCCTCACACACTCTCACACACCCTCACACACCTCACACAGTCTCACACAGCCTCACACACTCTCACACACCCTCACACAGTCTCACACACCCTCACACACCCTCACACACCCTCACACACTCTCACACACCCTCACACACTCTGCAGCTGTCCGTCCTGGAAGTGCACTTGTTAGGACACTATCAGGTGTGCAGGATGCTGCCTCAGCCCTAATTGGGTTCCTCTGGGCTCGACCCTGGAGAGTCAACAGTCTTCTCTCCTCCTTTGATCTAAATGAGCCTGATTAACGTGCACGGCGCCGTGCACGCAGCCTCGGGGGCAGAACGGTGGTAACGGTTTTTAACTGGACTCTTTGGTAGGAAACATGATCCATGGAGCTAGCATTGGAGCTAGCACTGGAGCTAGCACTGGTGGCTAACTGGAGCTAGCACTGGTGGCTAACTGGAGCTAGCACTGGAGCTAGCACTGGAGCTAGCACTGGTGCTAACTGGAGCTAGCACTGGAGCTAGCACTGGAGCTAGCACTGGTGGCTAACTGGCCAGTTGGTTGCATACAGAAGTCCCGACCCTCTGGCTGGTTTCCCACACCAGCGGCGGTCCATAAAGCTCCCGGTCCATAAAGCTCCCGGTCCATAAAGCTCCCGGTCCATAAAGCTCCCGGTCCATAAAGCTCCCGGTTAGGGTTAATCCTCGGAAGCGTGGTGGACCGAGCCGCGCCAGGTTGGTCCCCATGAGGAGGGAGAGGAATGTTTCAGCAATATTCCTGCTCAATATGGAATGAAATGTTTGACGTTCCCAACCTGCTGGGAAGCTTCCGATCTGGTCCACATCAGTCTTTCCGGCCTGGCGCTCTGCCAGGCGCTAATCTGGACGCTGTAATCATGCATTAATGATGAGGCCTTTGAACGGGCGCATTAATTGCAGTGGAAGTCCTTGGTGGGAATGCCGGCAGGATTCCTGACGGCCTCTCGTCTTGTGACAGCGGCGGGAACGCCGCGCTGCTTGTTACTGGTTCTGGTTCTGTAAAGGTGAGGGCCGAGCGGCGCTCCCAGCCTGACGGATGCTGCCCTGGATCCAGATCCAATTCAATTATGCAGCAGCTGGTCGTTTATTCCCATCGCCGAGGCTTCCAAACGCTCATCCGTCAACATTTGGAATTTAAAACGGAGGCGAATCGATTCCTCTCCGCGGCGTTCTGTCGGCGGCGGCGAGAAGTTTGGAAGAAGAAAAGCTCTGCTGAGGGCGAAGCATCTGGAGCGGCGTTCCGAGTTTGGACACTCGGGCTGCAGCCAATCAGACGCCTGGGTTGGATGGAGGCTGTTGGATGGAGGCTGTTGGATGGAGGCTGTTGGATGAGGCTGTTGGATGGAGGCTGTTGGATGGAGGCTGTTGGATGGAGGCTGTTGGATGAGGCTGTTGGATGGAGGCTGTTGGATGGAGGCTGTTGGATGAGGCTGTTGGATGGAGGCTGTTGGATGAGGCTGTTGGATGGAGGTTGTTGGATGAGGCTGTTGGATGGAGGCTGTTGGATGAGGCTGTTGGATGGAGGCTGTTGGATGAGGCTGTTGGATGGGGCTGTTGGATGGAGGCTGTTGGATGAGGCTGTTGGATGGGGCTGTTGGATGAGGCTGTTGGATGGGGCTGTTGGATGAGGCTGTTGGATGGAGGCTGTTGGATGAGGCTGTTGGATGGGGCTGTTGGATGAGGCTGTTGGATGGAGGCTGTTGGATGAGGTGTTGGATGGAGGCTGTTGGATGAGGCTGTTGGATGAGGTGTTGGATGAGGCTGTTGGATGAGGGTTGGATGGAGGCTGTTGGATGAGGGTTGGATGGAGGCTGTGGATGGAGGCTGTTGGATGGAGGCTGTTGGATGAGGCTGTTGGATGGAGGCTGTTGGATGGGGCTGTTGGATGAGGTGTTGGATGGAGGCTGTTGGATGGAGGCTGTTGGAGGAGGCTGTTGGATGGAGGCTGTTGGATGGAGGCTGTTGGATGGAGGCTGTTGGATGAGGCTGTTGGATGGAGGCTGTTGGATGGAGGCTGTGGATGGAGGCTGTTGATGAGGCTGTTGGATGAGGCTGTGGATGGAGGCTGTTGGATGAGGCTGTTGGATGAGGCTGTTGGATGAGGCTGTTGGATGGAGGCTGTGGATGGAGGCTGTTGGATGAGGCTGTTGGATGGAGGCTGTTGGATGAGGCTGTGGATGGAGGCTGTTGGATGAGGCTGTGGATGAGGCTGTTGGATGGAGGCTGTTGGATGGAGGCTGTTGGATGAGGCTGTTGGATGAGGCTGTTGGATGGAGGCTGTTGGATGGAGGCTGTTGGATGGAGGCTGTTGGATGGAGGCTGTTGGATGGAGGCTGTTGGATGGAGGCTGTTGGATGGAGGCTGTTGGATGGAGGCTCTCATCACATCATCTCAGCCCGTTCACACACTCGTGCTGCAGGTTTGGCTGTGATAGACACACACACGCACACGCACGCACACACACGCACACACACACACACACACATGCACACACACACACACACACACACACACATGCACGCACACGCACACACACGCACACACACGGTTTAAAGGAAGGCTGCAACGGTCCATGGATCAGATGCAGGAACTTTCCTTCGCTCCAGCCCCACCGTGCATCAACACCAACATCTGGCAGCAGCTGGCAGGAGCGCGGTCGTGATGGCGCCCAGCGATCTGTTTCCGACCGCTGTGCTTGTTTAAACTAAGGCTGATTCCTCCTGAGGCGCTGACACGGCGCTGACGTGCGTTTATCAGGATGGGATCAGGCTCTTTTCAACCAGGGCGGCGTCAGCTAACGGTGGCTCAGCTAATGGTGGCTCCGCTAACGGTGGCTCAGCTAACGGTGGCTCAGCTAATGGTGGCTCCGCTAATGGTGGCTCAGCTAACGGTGGCTCCGCTAACGGTGGCTCAGCTAACGGTGGCTCAGCTAATGGTGGCTCAGCTAACGGTGGCTCCGCTAACGGTGGCTCCGCTAATGGTGGCTCAGCTAATGGTGGCTCAGCTAACGGTGGCTCCGCTAACGGTGGCTCAGCTAACGGTGGCTCCGCTAATGGTGGCTCAGCTAATGGTGGCTCAGCTAACGGTGGCTCCGCTAACGGTGGCTCAGCTAACGGTGGCTCCGCTAATGGCGTTCAGCCACGTTTAGGGAGGGAACCAGGCGTCCTCAGCTGTCTGGGACCACCAGGACCCCTTAAACCACCACGCTGGTCTTGTTTTGCTCGCTGGTCCCCAACGGCGCCCGGTCACGGCTGCTCATCACCTCTCATCTCCGCACGCTACGGCAGGAGATGAGGTCCTGGATCGATTTGATCTGCCCTGCTAATGAAAACGCTGTTAGCAATAAAACGACTTCATTTGTTCTCGTCACCATGAAGAGTTGGAAGTGCAAACGTGAGTCCTGTCCGGTCCGATGTCCCAGAAGGTCTCACCAGGAATGGGTCCATGAGGCCTCCCAGTCAGGTGCCCCCTCTGAACCCCTCCCTGATGACCAGTCCAAGCCTTTACCTTCTGCTGCCTTGGTTTGCTCAACTGTGGAGATGTTTAACGGCATTAACTTGAACCGCGGGGGGCAGCGACCCAGAAAGGTGGGGGTCCCGGGCCAGTTCCTTCAGGCTCTCAGACCTGGGACTATAGAGACGCCCCTAGCGCTCAGTGACTTTTCGGTCCCTTTCGCCAAATTTCTCCATCATAATAAAACGATGTAAAGACACAGGTCTGGTCTTCCATCGGCGTTCCCCTGCTCCTGGACCTTCAGCTCAGACCTCGGTCCACCCTGAAAACCCTGAAACAGCAAAACCCGAAACTTAGGAGTGAAAATTAGACTGATAACGGACATCCAGAAGCAACCTGTGGGATGACATCATCACTAAATATTGGTGGATAACCCTGTCCCGGCCCTGGACCATCCATGAGAACAGGGTTAGGGTTAGGTCCAGACGACCTCTCAGGTCCAGGTCCAGTGGACTGATCTGGTGTCCCCCCTCCACACCAGCAGCAGTGTTCTACCCCCCCCCCCCCCGGTCTTTTATGCCTCACAATTGTCTTGTGCTGTCACGGTCCAGCGTGTTGGTGCTCGTGTGGGAACATCCGAGGTTTGTGCACCTCAAGGCTGGAGGCCTAATATGACTTCATAGCGGACTATTTGCCACGGCACATTACCTCCGCATCCTTCCACCCGCCCACACCAACGGTCTCCTCCCAGGCCCTGGTAAGATAGGAGCAGATAGAGGCTGAGGGTGGGGGGGCGCTGCTGGGGGGGCGCGGCGGGTCCATACAAGACTGGGGGGTCCATAGAGGAGACAAGGACCATGTTCCACTCTGGTGCCTGTGGGCCTGATCCCTCACCCTCTAACGCTGTGGCCACCGTCTCATCTCTGCCTGCTTGATAAGGACCTTCTCTTTCATCGGTGAAGCTCGGTGGAGAAGCAGGAGGTCACTTTGGTTTAGGAGAGGAGCTGGGAATGGTTGGAAATCGTGGACCGTTGCTCGTCGGGTCGATCATAGAGGTGGAACACTAACTAAAGTCATGAAGGTCTGACGGCTCCGTGAGAACAAGGGTCCTCAACCTTTAGTGAAACATTCCCAGTAGGACGCAAAGCGGATAAGAAGGTCCATTTCAAACGCGACATTCCAGAAGCCAGGAAGCTCCACAGCCAGATGTAGCTCCACGTTACTTCCCTTCACATCAAATACCCGGCTGGATGCTGGACGCAGCTCTCAGAGCATCACAGGGTGGAGATGAGGCCTCCAGGGAGACGCTCATGTCCATGATCAGAGATGATCCATCACCATAGAGATGTCCATGATCAGAGATGATCCATCACCATGGAGATGTCCATGATCAGAGATGATCCATCACCATAGAGATGTCCATGATCAGAGATGATCCATCACCATAGAGATGTCCATGATCAGAGATGATCCATCACCATGGAGATGTCCATGATCAGCAGAGTAATTGTGAGGGAAGAGCAGGAGAAATGAGCGTGGGAACGTCGACAGCCGCCCACTCTAAACGCTTCTGAAGGAGCTTTGCTGCTTCCTCCTCCTGGGATTCCCCTGATCCAGGAGGTCCAGGATCAGGGAACCGGATGTGTTACGTATCTGCACGGCTTCCTGTCCGGCCCACTCCGCTCCGTGGTGGATCCATCCCGACATCAGAACATGACTCGCGTGGACAAGGACGGGAACCATCGGGAACGTCACATCACGCCATGGTGCTGAAATGATGAATGTGGAGATGTTGGAGAGGAGGAGGCGGAGCTGACAAACCTTTTCCGCCGCTCCGACTTACACAACCAGGTCGGGGCTCCCCCACCAGAACCCCGGTCCTGAGTGAGGAATTAGCACAGCCGCTGGGTCAGGTTGGGAATCCCGCTGGTCCCGCTCACCCTCCTCTGAGATCCTCAGGATTGTACTCACTTGATATTAGCTTGACGTTAGCATGTAGCTGAGCCACGCTGGCTCTGCTGTTGCCCCCCCTCCCTGCCCCCCCCGCCCCCCCCCCCCCGTGGTGCTGTGCTATCAGGGGATTCCTCCATCGTCTCTTTCATCCTCTGTGTGTCTAACAACTCTGGTCCACGCGCTGCTTCCTCCATGATCCTTCCACCAAATCCTCTTTACATTCCTAACATTCGCTTCCTGTCTGAGCGTCGGAGATTAGATTCCTGTTCTCCTCCAGAAGGTGTTGGAGGGAGGTGGAGGGAAAGGCATGAAATCAGCACGTAAACAGAGCTAACGTTCCACCCTCGTTAGCTCTGAGTCCCTGAAACAGAGCGCTAACGTTCCACCCTCGTTAGCTCTGAGTCCCTGAAACAGAGCGCTAACGTTCCACCCTCGTTAGCTCTGAGTCCCTGAAACAGAGCGCTAACGTTCCACCCTCGTTAGCTCTGAGTCCCTGAAACAGAGCTACGTTCCACCCCCGTTAGCTCTGAGTCCCTGAAACAGAGCGCTAACGTTCCACCCTCGTTAGCTCTGAGTCCCTGAAACAGAGCGCTAACGTTCCACCCCCGTTAGCTCTGAGTCCCTGAAACAGAGCGCTAACGTTCCACCCTCGTTAGCTCTGAGTCCCTGAAACAGAGCGCTAACGTTCCACCCTCGTTAGCTCTGAGTCCCTGAAACAGAGCGCTAACGTTCCACCCTCGTTAGCTCTGAGTCCCTGAAACAGAGCTAACGTTCCACCCTCGTTAGCTCTGAGTCCCTGAAACAGAGCGCTAACGTTCCACCCTCGTTAGCTCTGAGTCCCTGAAACAGAGCTAACGTTCCACCCTCGTTAGCTCTGAGTCCCTGAAACAGAGCTAACGTTCCACGCTCGTTAGCTCTGAGTCCCTGAAACAGAGCTAACGTTCCACGCTCGTTAGCTCTGAGTCCCTGAAACAGAGCTAACGTTCCACCCTCGTTAGCTCTGAGTCCCTGAAACAGAGCGCTAACGTTCCACCCTCGTTAGCTCTGAGTCCCTGAAACAGAGCGCTAACGTTCCACCCTCGTTAGCTCTGAGTCCCTGAAACAGAGCTAACGTTCCACCCTCGTTAGCTCTGAGTCCCTGAAACAGAGCGCTAACGTTCCACCCCCGTTAGCTCTGAGTCCCTGAAACAGAGCTAACGTTCCACCCCCGTTAGCTCTGAGTCCCTGAAACAGAGCTAACGTTCCACCCTCGTTAGCTCTGAGTCCCTGAAACAGAGCTAACGTTCCACCCTCGTTAGCTCTGAGTCCCTGAAACAGAGCTAACGTTCCACCCTCGTTAGCTCTGAGTCCCTGAAACAGAGCTAACGTTCCACCTGCGTTAGCTCTGAAACAACCACATCAGATTCCTGCAGGAGCTCAGGAAGAAGCAAAAAGGTCATTTTTAAAATCCTGCACATGAACAGGAACATGTGTGTTTGACCTTTGACCTCTGAGCCTAACGAGAACAGGAACGACCTTCAGAGTTCCCCTGCTGATGTGAGCAGCATTGATCCGGCTCTGATGTGCTGAACCGTTCTGCTTTAGAGAGCCTGCAATAAATTATTAAGATACTCTGACATGTTTGGCTTCAATCAGAAGGTTAATTAACAGTCTGGGGGGGCTGGGGAGGGGCTGGGGGGGGGGGAGGGGGGGGCTTCTGCCTCGGTTCTGGAGTCAGCTGAGCTTTGGCCAGAATGAGCGGGACCCAGAATGGGGGACGTCTGAGGACCGTACTGTCTCTCTGTCCCTCTCTGTGTGTGTGTGTGTGTGTGTGTGTGTGTGTGTGGGTGCCAGCCTCGGCTGTCTTTGCCTTCACTCTCCTACCTGCTTGGAGTGCAGACATCTGCTGACCTTTGACCTCTCTCCACACTAATAGAAGCTGAGCTTCATCTGGAGAATAATGTGATGATGGTGATGATGATGATGGTGGTGATGGTGATGATGATGATGGTGGTGATGGTGATGATGATGGTGATGGTGATGGTGATGGTGATGATGGTGGTGGTGATGGTGATGATTGATGATGGTGATGATGGTGGTGATGGTGATGATGATGATGGTGGTGGTGGTGGTGATGGTGATGATGATGGATGGTGATGATGATGGTTGATGATGATGGTGATGTGGTGGTGGTGATGATGGTGATGATGATGATGGTGGTGGTGGTGATGATGTGATGATGGTGATGGTGATGATGGTGGTGGTGATGATGATGATGGTGGTGATGATGATGGTGGTGATGGTGATGATGATGGTGGTGGTGGTGATGATGAGGTGATGATGGTGGTGATGATGATGGTTGGTGATGATGATGGTGATGATGTGATGGTGGTGATGGTGGTGGTGATGATGATGATGGTGGTGATGATGGTGGTGGTGATGATGGTGATGATGGTGATGATGATGGTGGTGATGATGATGATGTGGTGATGATGATGATGATGGTGGTGATGGTGGTGATGATGGTGATGGTGATGATGGTGATGATGGTGATGATGATGGTGGTGATGATGATGATGGTGATGATGATGATGGTGATGATGATGATGATGATGGTGGTGATGAGATGATGGTGGTGATGATGATGATGGTTGATGATGATGGTGATGATGATGATGGTGGATGATGATGATGATGATGGTGATGGTGATGGTGGTGATGGTGGTGATGATGATGATGATGTGATGATGATGATGTGATGATGATGGTGGTGATGGTGGTGGTGATGATGATGATGGTGGTGATGATTGATGGTGGTGGATGATGATGGTGATGATGATGGTGGTTGATGATGGTGAGTGGTGATGATGATGGTGGTGATGATGATGATGGTGATGATGATGGTGGTGATGATGGTGGTGATGATGATGGTGGTGATGATGATGATGATGATGGTGATGATGATGATGGTGATGATGAGTGGTGATGATGATGGTGATGATGATGATGGTGATGATGATGATGGTGATGGGGTGGTGATGATGATGATGGTGGGTGATGATGATGGTGGTGGTGGTGATGATGGTGGTGGTGATGATGATGATGATGATGGTGGTGATGATGGTGGTGGTGATGATGGTGGTGTGGTGATGATGATGATGGTGGTGATGATGATGGTGGTGATGATGATGGTGTGATGATGATGGTGTGATGGTGGTGATGATGATGGTGGTGATGATGGTGATGATGGTGGTGGTGATGATGATGATGGTGATGATGATGGTGGTGGTGGTGATGATGGTGGTGATGATGATGATGATGATGTGATGATGATGATGGTGATGATGATGGTGATGATGATGGTGATGATGATGATGGTGATGATGGTGATGGTGATGGTGGTGGTGATGATGATGATGGTGGGTGATGATGATGGTGGTGGTGATGATGGTGATGATGGTGGTGATGATGGTGGTGTGATGATGATGATGATGGTGGTGATGATGATGGTGGTGATGGTGATGAAGATGATGGTGATGGTGGTGATGATGGTGGTGATGATGGTGGTGATGATGATTCTGCGTAAAACAAGGGCACACACAGTCCTGCATTCCTATCCTTGTGAGGACACGAGGTACCTCTGAACCATGAAGCCCTTTCTTATCTCCACCGTGTCCTCAGAGATGTTTGGAGAAACATGTGCACACACACTCCTGACGAGCACACGATACACACAGTGAAACACACACTTAATGGAAAAAGACGCATGTTTTCGTGTTTATCTGACGTCTGAGGGGCCCAATAGTGTGTGGGTGTGTGTGTGTGGGTGGGTGTGTGTGTGTGTGTGCGTGTGTGTGTGTGTGTGAGTGTGTGTGTAGGTTGTGGGGTTTAACCATGAGGAGGGCAGAGATAAATGGTCGCCCAGTGATGGAGGCGGTTGCCTGGTGACAGTCAGAGTGACGGAGAGACCTGCTGCCAAATTACTCTCTGAGCTCAAGATAGCAGACGATGTGTTATGACTCAGCAGGGGGGCCACAGGGGCAACAGGGGCAGCAGGGGGGCCACAGGGGCAACAGGGGGGCCACAGGGGCAGCAGGGGGGCCACAGGGGGGCAGCAGGGGGGCCACAGGGGCAACAGGGGGGCCACAGGGGCAGCAGGGGGGCAGCAGGGGGGCCACAGGGGCAACAGGGGGGCCACAGGGGCAACAGGGGCAGCAGGGGGGCCACAGGGGCAACCCCCCCCCCACACACACACACACACACACACACACACCGAGCCACTGACCATTTTAAGGGACTCAGGCTCCGTTGTCACGTTAACGGAGCGGAAACCTGGTGGTTGTTGGCAATTTGTGCTGCTGCGTAAATGGGCCCTGAGTAGGAGTGTGTGTGTGTGTGTGTGTGTGTGTGTGTGGTGTGTGTGTGTGTGTGTGTGTGTGTGTGTGTGTGTGTGAGTGTTCCTGTCCCACACAGCACCTCCCTCCCAGAGGGGAGTGGTGTATATCGTTATTTTGGGGCTCCTGAATGGCAGCGAGGGACCGGAGGTGGGTCGGACCGGAGGTGGGTCGGACCAGAACCACAGGCGCCTCGGCAGACGTCTCCCCGAGTCGCCAGCGTTGATTGAGCCAACTATTGACTTTGGTGTTTGCTGACCCGTGTGAGGGGGCGGCTCAGGCCCAGAAGGGGAATCGTGGGCAGCATCTCTGGACCGAGGCGACCCGCTCGCCCTGACCCAGCCTGCTCGAGGCTCCGGGTCACATGACTGATGTGGGGCAGGCGACAGCAGCAATAACGACCTGCTGACAGCCTGTTGGACAACGATCTCCACGATGGTTGACAAGATCCTGAGGATCCGAGGTGGATCCGAGGTGGATCTGAGGTGGGAGTCACCCCAAGCCATGCTATTGCTGCTGCTAGTCTCTTAGCCCATGGCGTTAGCCCGTACCAAAGCTAGTCCCTTTTTGCACCAGTACTGGGCCGTAGCCACGCTAATCCACTGTGTGGCTATGCTAATGCTAATGCTGGTGTCGGTCATCGGCTTCCTCTGAACGGCTGCGACGTTCCCAGAAGCTTTTCTCCCTTTTCTGGGACTCTAATGGTGACGTGGAAGCTGCTGATTGGCACCGTTTCTTCTCCACGCTGACGAGTTTCCGGCTGTGGAAACAAAGTAGCTCTCCGGAGAGCGGCGTCCTCCTCCCACTCAGACGTTAGCTTCCCTCTCATTAGCCCTCCTCTCCCTGCCAACGTCCGTACTGTTGAGTTTGAGGGTTTCCACTATTCCAGATGTTGTCTCGGCGTCTCGAATCATCGGTCGTTATCCGGCTTCATCTCACCTTTGATCTCTTCCATCTCACCTTTGATCTCTGCCATCTCGCCTTTGATCTCTTCCATCTCACCTTTGATCTCTTCCATCTCGCCTTTGATCTCTTCCATCTCGCCTTTGATCTCTTCCATCTCGCCTTTGATCTCTGCCATCTCGCCTTTGATCTCTTCCATCTCGCCTTTGATCTCTTCCATCTCACCTTTGATCTCTTCCATCTCACCTTTGATCTCTTCCATCATGCTGCTTCTGCTCACGTTTATATTAGCTGAGTGGAATCAAGCGGACACGTTCTAGCTAACACATAAGAATGAGAGTGATGACATCAGAGTCCTCCTGCGTTCTCCCATGATGCTCTGGGGGCGGAGACAACGCCAGCAGTCATCTGCAGCACGTGGGTGGACACGGCGATGAGAAGATCATCGGAACGGAGCTCCTTCCCAACGCCGTCAGCGGAGCGCGGAAATGTCCAAAAATAACAGTTCTGACCGATCTGGGGGGGGCGATTCACCCATGACAGAGATCAAAGCTCAAACCTTTGCTTTGTTTTAGCTTGAACGTTAAAACCGGAACGCTTTAAATCAGAGTTTCTCCCAGGAAACAACTTTTCCAGACGTGCTGATCCGCCTGATATCATCAACATTTAATCAGATGAAGGAATTCTGCTGTCTGATTTCATTAGTGAGAACGTCTGTATCTGGAGGACGGGGGGGGGGGGCGAGGGGAGGAGAACGAGGGGGAGGACGGGGGGGGACGAGGGGAGACGAAGGAAAGAAGCGTGAGGAATGCTAATGATGGAACGCCGCATCGTGCTGACACGCCCCCCCCCCCCAGGTAGGCGGGTGTCCTTGTTAGTGTGCCGTCCTGGTGGAACCAACCCGGAGACTGGGAATGTGTCTGGAATAAGAATTCCCAGGGTGATGAGCGGCTCCACCCACACACCAGCTCAGGTCGGGACGTGGTTGGACCTTCTGTCCCCCCGGGGCTCCCGTGGGGGTCCAGGTCAGGAGGGACACCTGTCCGCCTGGGGGGCACCTTGACTCCTCCCTCCTAACTCTGACCCTAACCAGGAGAACTGGAGGTTCCGGATGTGTTTAGCATCACTAGCGTCCCGCGGCTGGCGGCTCCATCCCAGAATTCCCTGCTGCAGTTTAAAGGTTCCTTCATCACTTCCTGTAGAAGCTCCTCAGGTCTCAGTGGCGGCCTGGTGTCATGTGATCAGCCCCTATGGGAATACGTGACCTTTGACCTTGTGTTCCTGCCTCTCTGCCTCACACCAACTGATCAGGTGATTTGGACTCTGCAGTGGGCGGAGCCTCAGCGCTGATGTCGTTCTGTTGCCATAGAGATCGCAGCTGGTCGGGTTGAGTAACTAACAACCGGCAACCCCCCCCCCCCCCCCCCCTCGCTAGCTGCCACAGCTTTGCTGCCAGCTAACGCTTGTTAGCATCGGTCCTTCCTCTGCTTGTGTCTCCTTCCTGTAGGGCGGCGCTAGCTGGCAAATTAGCTGTGGTAAATACACACAGTGTACAAACTCCTGGCAACGCCCCATCACAGTAGCAAACGTAGCACGCAGATGTAGCTAGCAGCACATGCGACCCTGGACCCTGGACACCCTGGACTCTAGACCCTGGACTCTAGACACTAGACCTTGGAGACTAGACCCTGGACACTAGACCTTAGACCCTGGACACTAGACCTTAGACCCTAGACCCTGGACACTAGACCCTGGACACTAGACACTAGACCTTGGAGACTAGACCCTGGACCCTGGACACTAAACCTTAGACCCTAGACCCTGGACTCTAGACCTTGGAGACTAGACCCTGGACCCTGGACACTAAACCTTAGACCTTAGACCCTGGACACTAGACCCTGGACACTAGAACCTGGACAATGGACCCTAGACCGTGGACCTTAGACCCTGGACACTAGACCCTGGACCTTAGACCTTAGACCTTGGACCTTGGACCCTGGACCCTGCGGAGGCTTCTCCTCCCTCCCAGCCGTTTGAACTAACCTAGCTTGTCTCAACAACCTGAAGCCTAAACCAGCAGCAGATCTTTGATCCTCACTCTTGGTCTGGTCCACCAGACGTGGTAGCCAGCTATGTATCCCATCATCCTTTGTGGTTGCAGGCGAGAGGGGCGGGGCACGATGCTAAGTATCCTGAAACCAGGAGCCGAGTCAGCGGCTTTTGTATGCTAGCACGAGTACGCTAACACGAATCCTGTCCACTGCCATTAGCTGCACCGCTAACTGCGCTAATGCTAACTACAAACCTTGATAACGACAGTTTCATCCATAAAAGATTTCCGGTTCTTTCGTCAACCAAACACAGACTTTAGTTCGTTGAATTATTTAATGAGTTAATTTGTTGCCGACAGAGCTCGCTAATGATGCTAATTGGATTGCTGACACCAGTGGACTTTCATGTGTTTTCCTCATGTTTCATTAGCATTTTCCCGTCCGCCTCCCTTCTGCCTTTCTGTGCGCCACCGGGATGAAACATCCATTTTTGATGTGTGCACTAAATTCTTGATGTTTGTTTTTCTTGGTGAGCGCGGCACCAATCGGCCCCGGGCCTACACGCTCATAAATGTGTCTGGATGAGCGATGAGACCACAGCGCACGCACACACGTAGAAGGAGGACAAACGCGTCCTCGGCGGAGGCAGATTCTCCCTGGAAGGACGGGATGTGCTGCGGCTCACGGTCCTCACAAGAGCTGAATCTCCTGCAGGAAACACTCGCGTTTCACCACAGACGCTTCGTCTTTGGGGCTCAACGTGAAAAGAGATTTAAATAAAAATGCTAAAATAAAGACAGCATCCGTGATTGGACGGACGATCGTGGCTGCTGAATAACAGGAACCTCCGTCGGCTCCTCGGGCGCCGTCGAGTAGCGGAAATCGAAAGAGACAAATTAATTATTTCCCCGTATCTTGCTTGTTGCGTCCTGTCCCTCGTCACCAGTAATTCTGCATCCAAAACACATCCAAACATCAAGTCGCCGTTTTAACAGGCTACTCTTTCAGCTAGCCCTTGTTAGCTCGTGTAGCTAACGCACATCAAAAGTGTAAATCAGCCTATAGCAGCGTTACAATCAGGGCAAACTTAGCTACGCTCGCTAACTTGTTATCTTCTGCCGACAGCCACAACTTTAAAAACTTTGTAGCACTGTGAGCAGGAAGTGCACGTGAACACCAGGAAGTGCACGTGAACACCAGGAAGTGCGCGTGAACACCAGGAAGTACGCGTGAACACCAGGAAGTGCGTGTGAACACCAGGAAGTGCACGTGAACATCAGGAAGTGCGCGTGAACACCAGGAAGTGTTTGTGAACACCAGGAAGTGCTTGTGAACACCAGGAAGTGCTTATGAACACCAGGAAGTGTTTGTGAACACCAGGAAGGAGCAGCCAGTCTCAGGTCTGGATCCTCTTGTGGGTCTCCTGTAGAGGTTCCAGCTCAGGTTTGCTCCTGGTCCTGGGGGGGCGGGCCAGGGGGTCTCAGCAGGCCACCCTGCCTGGGGGGGTTGGAGGTTGGTTTTCTCTTCCTGCTGAAGCTTCTCGCGTGTTTAGCGAGGCTGCGGGATGCTAATGTGAGCGGCGCCGCGGGGCTGCACGCCGCCGTCTGGACGTGATGGGCCCAGACGTCCCCCTTCATGGTCTTCAGGCATGAAGGGGACCATCGTCCTTCTGTGTTTGAAGGAGAGAAATGCAGCTTTCAGCAGAAAGAGACGCTGGTGCTGGTCCGATGTCCTGTGGTGGAACCGGAGGAGACCCTGCAGCATCTCTGTTCTCATAGGTTTCACCTGAGCTCCGTTAGCAACGGCGGCTCTGCTCCAGGATCATTAGCATTAGCATTAGCATTAACGGCTTTTCCCTGCTGCTCCTTGGATCTCCTGACCTGATGGTGACGGTCTTCCGTGGGTCCAGACTCCGTGAGTGTGCCGCAGCAGGAGTGCACGTACGTGCGCTGCTCAGCGTGCACACAGCTCTGCAGATGTAACGTGAGCGCAGTCGTGAATATTTGATCAGTGTTAATACGGCAGATATTAATCTCACAGGAAGTGAGACGAGTCGCCTCTGATGCATCTTTAATGGAAAAGAGCAGAAGAAGAAACGCGAGCGTTTACTTCCTGTGTGGCCTCGGCCAGCTTTATGATGGGATATGATGGGAAAATGGATCAGAAACATCAATAATCACCATTATATGTGTGGGGGGTGTGTGTGTGTGTGTGGGTGTGTGTGTGTGTGGGGGGGGGGGGGTGGTTCCGCCCGACCCAGCAGCAGAACACTTCACAGACTCGGCTGCTGTTATTATCCAGCCGCTACTTCCTGTTCCTGCTTCCTGCTCTGTTGACGTCCATCTGGACACCTTAGAGGACACCAGGACAAGTGTCCAGCTCCACACACACACACACCACACACACACACACTCCCTGTCACCTGACCACCTTGACCTTGACCTCTCCGACCCCCCAGGACAGTTGAGATCTTCTGTAGCTCCACGTGACGTTATCACTGCTGTCGTTCCCCCGTTTGGAGGAAACGATGGAGTCATCGGGGAGCCGGGGGGGTAAAGAGCCCACGGTGCGTCAGGGCGGGGCCGTGCCGGAGCGCCGCTGCGGCGTCCTGGAGCGGCGCCGCCTCAGGACGGATGGTGGCTGTTCTTCCTGCCACAGTGGGCGTGTTCACCGTGGTTAGGGGAGGGGTCTCGTTGCTCTGACGACGTGTGTGGTTGGTGGCGTGCTAGCATCAACATAAGCTAGCAGACGAGTGTTCCGATGGGATCCGTGTCCGTGTTGTTGATTCATGGGAACATGGAACTGTTCCATCCGTGGATGTTCCATCCGTAGAGGTTCCATCCGTGGATGTTCCATCCGTAGAGGTTCCATCCGTAGAGGTTCCATCCGTAGAGGTTCCATCCGTGGATGTTCCATCCGTAGAGGTTCCATCCGTAGAGGTTCCATCCGTGGATGTTCCATCCGTGGATGTGGAGGATCTAACCATAGTTCATCTCGTCTCTTCAGGGGTCCTGGACAAACGTCAACAAACTCCTGACTTGAGCTCTGAATGAACGTGGCCGCTGGACGCCTCGCTAAAGAGGTAGAGGACTTTCCTGGTCCCCATGGGCACCAACACACAGCAGCAACGTAGCATCCGCCTGTCTTTAGCATCTTTAGCATGCTGCAGGTGTCCCACCTACTGCAGGTGTCCCACCTCCTGCAGGTGTCCCACCTCCTGCAGGTGTCCCACCTCCTGCTGGTGTCCCACCTCCTGCTGGTGTCCCACCTACTGCAGGTGTCCCACCTCCTGCAGGTGTCCCACCTACTGCAGGTGTCCCACCTCCTGTTGGTGTCCCACCTCCTGCTGGTGTCCCACCCACTGCAGGTGTCCCACCTCCTGCTGGTGTCCCACCTCCTGCAGGTGTCCCACCTCCTGCTGGTGTCCCACCTCCTGCTGGTGTCCCACCTCCTGCAGGTGTCCCACCTATTGCTGGTGTCCCACCTCCTGCTGGTGTCCCACCTCTGCAGGTGTCCCACCTCCTGCTGGTGTCCCACCTACTGCTGGTGTCCCACCTACTGCAGGTGTCCCACCTCCTGCTGGTGTCCCACCTACTGCAGGTGTCCCACCCACTGCAGGTGTCCCACCCACTGCAGGTGTCCCACCTCCTGCTGGTGTCCCACCTCCTGCAGGTGTCCCACCCACTGCAGGTGTCCCACCCACTGCAGGTGTCCCACCTCCTGCAGGTGTCCCACCCACTGCAGGTGTCCCACCTATTGCTGGTGTCCCACCTCCTGCAGGTGTCCCACCCACTGCAGGTGTCCCACCTCCTGCTGGTGTCCCACCTATTGCTGGTGTCCCACCCACTGCAGGTGTCCCACCTCCGCTGGTGTCCACCTCTGCAGGTGTCCCACCCACTGCAGGTGTCCCACCCACTGCTGGTTCCCACCTCCTGCAGGTGTCCCACCTCCTGCTGGTGTCCCACCTACTGCTGGTGTCCCCCTACTGCAGGTGTCCCACCTCCTGCTGTGTCCCTATGCAGGTGTCCCACCACTGCAGGTGTCCCACCCACTGCAGGTGTCCCACCTCCTGCTGGTGTCCCACCTCCTGCAGGTGTCCCACCCACTGCAGGTGTCCACCCACTGCAGGTCCCACCTCCTGCCACCCACCCGCCTGGTGTCCCACCCCACTCCCACCATGGTGGTCCCACCCCGTGCATGCGGTGCCCACCCACTGCAGGTGTCCCACCTCCTGTCAGGCTGTCCCCACCTCCCTGCTAGGTGTCCCACCTACTGCTGGTGTCCCACCACTGCAGGTGCCCACTCAGGTGCCCCACCACACCACGCTGGTGTCCCTGGTCCACTCTGCTGGTCGCCACACCTGCAGGGTCCCACCACCTACCTAGGTGCTCCCACCTCCTGCTGGTGTCCCACCCACTGGGTGTCCACGGTGTCCCACTGCCTGCTGGTGTCCCACCTCCTGCTGGTGTCCCACCTCCTGCAGGTGTCCCACCCACTGCAGGTGTCCCACCTCCTGCTGGTGTCCCACCTACTGCTGGTGTCCCACCTACTGCAGTGTCCCACCTACTGCAGGTGTCCCACCTCCTGCTGGTGTCCCACCCACTGCAGGTGTCCCACCTCTGTGGTGTCACCTCCTGCAGGTGTCCCACCTCCTGCTGGTGTCCCACCCACTGCTGGTGTCCCACCTCCTGCAGGTGTCCCACCCACTGCTGGTGTCCCACCTCCTGCTGGTGTCCCACCTCCTGCAGGTGTCCCACCCCCTGCAGGTGTCCCACCCCTGCTGGTGTCCCACCTCCTGCTGGTGTCCCACCTCCTGCAGGTGTCCCACCTCCTGCTGGTGTCCCACCTCCTGCAGGTGTCCCACCTCCTGCTGGTGTCCCACCTACTGCAGGTGTCCCACCTCCTGCAGGTGTCCCACCTACTGCTGGTGTCCCACCTCCTGCTGGTGTCCCATCCTGCTGGTGTCCCACCTACTGCAGGTGTCCCACCTCCTGCTGGTGTCCCACCTACTGCTGGTGTCCCACCCACTGCAGGTGTCCCACCTCCTGCTGGTGTCCCACCTACTGCAGGTGTCCCACCTCCTGCTGGTGTCCCACCTCCTGCAGGTGTCCCACCTACTGCTGGTGTCCCACCTCCTGCAGGTGTCCCACCTCCTGCTGGTGTCCCACCTATTGCAGGTGTCCCACCTACTGCTGGTGGTGTCCCACCTCCTGCTGGTGTCCCACCTAGCAGGTGTCCCACCTACTGCTGGTGTCCACCTACTGCAGGGCCCACCTCTGCTGGTGTCCCACCTCTGCAGGTGTCCCCCCATCCCCCTCCCATCCAGGTGTCCCACCTCCTGCTGGTGTCCCACCTCCTGCTGGTGTCCCACCTACTGCAGGTGTCCCACCTCCTGCTGGTGTCCCACTCCTGCTGGTGTCCCACCCACTGCAGGTGTCCCACCTACTGCAGGTGTCCCACCTCCTGCAGGTGTCCCACCTCCTGCTGGTGTCCCACCTACTGCAGGTGTCCCACCTACTGCTGGTGTCCCACCTCCTGCAGGTGTCCACCTCCTGCTGGTGTCCCACCTCCTGCTGGTGTCCCACCTACTGCTGGTGTCCCACCTACTGCTGGTGTCCCACCTCCTGCAGGTGTCCCACCTACTGCAGGTGTCCCACCTCCTGCTGGTGTCCCACCTACTGCAGGTGTCCCACCTCCTGCTGGTGTCCCACCTACTGCTGGTGTCCCACCTCCTGCTGGTGTCCCACCTACTGCTGGTGTCCCACCTCCTGCTGGTGTCCCACCTACTGCTGGTGTCCCACCTATGCTGGTATCCCACCTCCTGCTGGTGTCCCACCTCCTGCAGGTGTCCCACCTACTGCTGGTGTCCCACCTCCTGCTGGTGTCCCACCTACTGCAGGTGTCCCACCTCCTGCAGGTGTCCCACCTACTGCAGGTGTCCCACCTACTGCTGGTGTCCCACCTCCTGCAGGTGTCCCACCTATTGCTGGTGTCCCACCTACTGCTGGTGTCCCACCTATTGCAGGTGTCCCACCTCCTGCTGGTGTCCCACCTACTGCTGGTGTCCCACCTACTGCTGGTGTCCCACCTCCTGCAGGTGTCCCACCTACTGCTGGTGTCCCACCTCCTGCAGGTGTCCCACCTCCTGCAGGTGTCCCACCTACTGCTGGTGTCCCACCTACTGCTGGTGTCCCACCTCCTGCAGGTGTCCCACCTACTGCAGGTGTCCCACCTACTGCTGGTGTCCCACCTCCTGCAGGTGTCCCACCTCCTGCAGGTGTCCCACCTCCTGCTGGTGTCCCACCTCCTGCAGGTGTCCCACCTACTGCAGGTGTCCCACCTACTGCAGGTGTCCCACCTACTGCTGGTGTCCCACCTCCTGCAGGTGTCCCACCTCCTGCTGGTGTCCCACCTCCTGCTGGTGTCCCACCTATTTCAGGTGTCCCACCTCCTGCTGGTGTCCCACCTATTGCAGGTGTCCCACCTCCTGCTGGTGTCCCACCTACTGCTGGTGTCCCACCTATTGCAGGTGTCCCACCTCCTGCAGGTGTCCCACCTCCTGCTGGTGTCCCACCTATTGCAGGTGTCCCACCTCCTGCTCGATACACGATGCATCCCTGTTTTAGATGGTTTGGTCTGTTTTACAGTCAAAAACTCCCAGTCAGCATCAGTTCTGGGGTGTGTGTGTGTGTGTGTGTGTTGTGTGTGTGTGTGTGTGTGTGTGTGTGTGAGACAGAAAAATGTATAAGATGATAATGCAGGTTTAATAGCCACATTATTTTCTTTGCTCCAACTGAACCATTTGAAGCAGCTCCAGTGATAAAATGGGTCCATTAAGAAGCTATAGATCTCTTAACTCTCTCTCTCTCACACACACACTCACACACACACTCACACACACACACACACACACACTCACACACACACACACACACACACACACTTTTGTGCTGAAGACTTTTCTTTCCGAGCTAATTTGCTGCCGGTGCATTGGCAGTGACAGTCACTCTGCTAATGCTAATGCTAATGCTAATGCTAATGCTAATGCAATAATGGCAGGTGAAGATTAAAGTAATGAGCTGATCAGGACGAACGGCCCAAAGTGGAATAACAGGAAGCAGGACCAGGATGGGAGCAGCAGTGAGCCGGGGTCGGAGTGGGACGCTCAGCAGAAGCAGGAAGCTGCGGTGCTAATGAAGCCACAGACCGGGGGAACATTGAGGTTCTGTTTGGTTCTGGCAGAAGCAGCACAGCAACATCTTGTCTGTGTGCTGAAGACCTGAGCAGGTTGGAGCAGAGACGTTTGCTCCTGGTTCACCACGGAGGTGCAGCTTCTCCAGGGTCGGAGGTTCTGGCTCTGTGCCCCCTGCTGGTCACTGAGCTCACTACACTCTGCTAGAGGCCGCGGCGTGCTGATGCAGCCGTTAGCGACGCCATCGGGGCGTGTTGCCTTTTCTCCTCATATTCACCCAGCAGGACGCCGCTCCGCCACGTGTGTGGATTGTGTGTTGTTGACACTGTTGTTGACGTTGTTGTTGACGCTGCTGTTGACGCTGTTGTTGACGCTACTGTTGACGCTGCTGTTGACGCTGTTGTTGATGCTGTTGTTGATGCTGTTGTTGATGCTGCTGTTGACGCTGCTGTTGTTGACGCTACTGTTGACGCTGCTATTGACGCTGCTGTTGACGCTGTTGTTGATGCTGTTGCTGACGCTGCTGTTGACGCTGTTGTTGACGCTGTTGTTGAAGCTGCTGTTGACGCTGTTGTTGACGCTGCTGTTGACGCTGCTGTTGACGCTGTTGTTGACGCTGCTGTTGACGCTGTTGTTGACGCTGTTGTTGATGCTTTTGTTGATGCTGTTGTTGACGCTGTTGTTGATGCTGTTGTTGATGCTGCTGTTGATGCTGTTGTTGACGCTGTTGTTGACGCTGTTGTTGACGCTGCTGTTGTTGCTGTTGTTGACGCTGCTGTTGACGCAGTTTTTGACGCTGTTGTTGACGCTGCTGTTGACGCTGTTGTTGACGCTGCTGTTGACGCTGCTGTTGACGCTGTTGTTGACGCTGCTGTTGACGCTGCTGTTGACGCAGTTTTTGACGCTGTTGTTGACGCTGCTGTTGACGCTGCTGTTGACGCTGATGTTGACGCTGTAGTTGACGCTGTTGTTGACGCTGCTGTTGACGCTGCTGTTGACGCTGTAGTTGACGCTGCTGTTGACGCTGCTGTTGACGCTGTAGTTGACGCTGTTGTTGACGCTGCTGTTGACGCTGCTGTTGACGCTGTAGTTGACGCTGTTGTTGACGCTGCTGTTGACGCTGTTGTTGACGCTGTTGTTGACGCTGTAGTTGATGCTGTTGTTGACGTTGCTGTTGACGTTGTTGTTGACGCTGTTGTTGACGCTGTAGTTGACGCTGCTGTTGATGCTGTTGTTGACGCTGCTGTTGACGCTGTTGTTGACGCTGTTGTTGATGCTGTTGTTGACGCTGCTGTTGACGCTGTTGTTGACGCTGCTGTTGACGCTGCTGTTGACTGTTGTTGTTGATGCTGCTGTTGATGCTGTTGTTGACGCTGCTGTTGACGCTGTTGTTGACGCTGTTGTTGATGCTGTTGTTGACGCTGCTGTTGACGCTGTTGTTGACGCTGTGTTTGACGCTGTTGTTGACTGTTGTTGTCGGCGGCTAAAGTTGTAAATGTGACAGCAGAGGGGGGCGTGCTGCTCTCAGATCTGACGCCTGTGATTACAGCGTCCCACCACCTCCATCGGACCAAAATAGCGCCGCTCGATGACGCCTGTCCACATCAACCACACCCCCTCCCCGCCTGGACACCTGTGCAGCCACGCCCACCCAGCCACGCCCACCCCCCAGCGCCCCCTCGGTTCCTCTGTCTGCAGTGGCATTGTTGATGTTGTCACCTCTCTCCATGTCTCCTCAGCCCCCCCCCCCCCAGGAGAGGGGGCAGCTAACTCTGCTTGTTCCAGAGGGGGTTCTTTGGCTCTTGGTCTGTGTCTAATGTGGTTTCCTGGGAGGCGGATGTGATGAAGGAGCCTTTCCTGACGTAACCCTGCACCAGTGATTTCACCCTCCCACTGGTGTCCAGCAGGACGCACCAACACGCTAGCGTCCCTGTTTCCTGCCTTTCTCTCATTTTTAGCTCAGCTTTCTCTCAAACTCGTGCAAATCAGCTTATGGGGGGAAAGAAGGAAGGAAATCCTCTTATCTGGAGGAGGCCGTAGCTCCGCCCCCTTCATAGGAACATCAAAGCACGGTCACACCTCCAGCCTGACTTGTGATGGGGGTCCAGATGAGGGGGGGGGTCTCTTTGCTGTGGGGGGGGTCCCTTCGCTGTGGGGGCGGGGTCTCTTCACTGTGGGGGGGGTCCCTTCACTGTGGGGGCGGGGTCTCTTCGCTGGAGAGCCGAGGCGAGTTCTTCTGGATCTGCTGACAGTCAGGACAACCAGCTGGTTACCTGGTCAACCAGCTGGTTACCTGGACAACCAGCTGGTTACCTGGTCAACCAGCTGGTTACCTGGACAACCAGCTGTTTACCTGGTCAACCAGCTGTTGGGGGGCTGATGACCTCAGCTGTCACATGACCACTGCAGCTCCGTGTGCTGCCGCATGATGACGCACCCGATTGTTGATGGACAGTTTGTGTCTGGAACGACATCAACACTGAAGGAGCCGCAAATCCAGAGAGGGAATCCGGAATTTCACCGGACTCAGGAGAGAAATCCCCAAAAGAAGATGATCTTTTCCGATAACACACGATAACACGATAACACGAAAACACACTCCACCTGTGAGCCCTTTTAATTACCCTGATCGTGTGTGTGTGTGTGTGTGTGTGTGTGTGTGTGTGTGTGTGTGTGTGACACCACTGTTATTCCCACAATCCCTCTCCGGCTGCTGCCTCTCTGCCGTCTTTCTCCTTCTTTCCATCCGTCTCTCGGGGCTTTTACAGCCTTCATCTTATATAATAATAACATGTATTGGCCCCGCCCCCGAGTTGGCCCCGCCCCCGAGTTGGCCCCGCCCCCGAGTTGGCCCCCTTTAATCCTGGTGGTTTATATTGATGACGTCATCGGCACCACCAGGACAGCCGACCCATTATTGACACAGCAACAGCTAATCTAACACAGCCCCCCCCCCCCCCCCCCCCCCCGGCCCAGGGGATTGTGGGTATTTGAGTTGGGTTTTTACTCCATCTGGACCGCAGCAGGAAGCAGACTTGCAGGGAAGCGAGCCCACGCTACACGTTTGGACCCGTCCCTGATGGGGGCAGGGGGATGGAACTGACCCACCTCGGGGTCACTGGACCCACGGGCTGTTCTGGGTTTGCTAAAGAACCTTTGGGCTAAAACAGGAGCAGAACCGGCTCCAAGCACCTCTCCGGGTGTTGAGGGCCTCAGCGCCACTCCAGAACCACCTGTGGACACCCTGACCCTCACTCCTGACCCATTCCCGCTCCGTGGTACTGATCCGGGTCATGCATCTTTGCTGCTAAGCTACCTGACTGCTCGGTGTGATTGATGCAGTGGGAGGAGCCAATTAATGCCCCGGTCGATGGATGGTCCTGATCCACCAGAACGAGGAGCGTCTACGTGCTCCAGGGCCCCTTTCAGAGAGCAGATCCCGACCTTGGGAAGAGGGAAACCGAGGTCGCCGGTTCGGCGTAACTCTGTCGGTTACCACGGCAACACGCTGGCTGGCAGCTCTGCTTCATCTCACCTGGTCCAAAGGTCTGAACCAGCTGAAGAGCACAGACGCTCCAGCGTGGTCCAAACATGGTGGGAGAACCCCCGAACGACCCTGAAGACTCAGGGTTGAGCTCAGGTCCTGGTCCTGGTCCTGGTCCTGGTCCTGGTCCTGGTCCTGGTCCTGGTCCACCGAGGCAGCGGCGGCCTCTCTGGACCCGATGAAAGAACTCGATCCATTTTCTTGGATCTGTAACCGAACAAAAATCGTCCAGACTTCAGGAAGTTCTTGTCACCATACGCAGATGTGTCACCATGGCAACGGGAGCTGATCCACCGCCGTCCTGCGTGACGTTTGTTCCTCCCGTGACATCATTCCAGAGCCTGGCGAGAGCTTCCCGGCTCCCGGAAAACCTCCAGTCTATTTTGGATTAAACCGGGTCTTTGGTTCTGATGCCTCCAAAACAAAAGTCCTTAAAAAGACAAAACAAGACAAAAAAGGAGGGAAACCGATCCTGACGGATTATTCAGATGTGACGTCGCTGCGGCTAATATGCTAAAGCTAATATGCTAAAGCAACTTTACGGAGATGGTGGAAACTTCTGAGCTTCACACCATGTCTTCTTCCCCCCACTCCTCCCCCTCCTCCCCCACTCCTCCCCCTCCTCCCCCACTCCCCCCCCACACCCCCACTCCCCCCACTCCTCCCCCTCTACCCCTCCTCCCCCCACTCCTCCCCCCCCATGAACACACGTTGGCGGCTCTGAGATTGACAGGCTTGGCTCCGCCCCCTTTGATGTCAACAAAGAGGATAATAGAACGCAGGTGCTGATGTCATTCTCCCCGTCCTGTCCTTGGACTGTCTGGTGGTCCTCTCAGTGGACATGTCCTCTCCTGCTGGATCTAAACTAAAGAGGACTCCAAACTTCTCTAGCAGACAAGAATTTCTCTTCTGCTTGTGCAGAGGTTCTTCAGTGTCCTCTAACATCTGAGCTGTGTTTCCAGCGTCTTTCTTCACCTCCAGGATCAGACAGGATGGACGGATGAGGGGAAAAGTGAGGTGTCATCAAAGGAGGAGGAGGAAGGATGAAGAAACACCTTTAGTGGAGAGAAAATGCTGTGATAGAGGCTAAAAACATGCTAGCAGAGAGCGGAGAGGACGGGGGACAGATGAAAGAAAAGCTCTGACATCATTTCTTCACCAGGCGACACACATGGTCACATGGTCTCACACAGCCAATCAGCTGCCTGATTGCGTCACCAACACGCTAAGTGAACGGTGTCTGGCTAGCATGCTACGCTACGTCCCACGGAGCTGCAGCACGTGTGCGATAAATATTGAAGCTTCACATGGATGCGCGACGCCCTCTGTTGTGCTAAGCTAGCATGATGCTCCTCTCAATGAGCTCACGCTCGTTTGCGCTGCGCTCGCTCATCAAGCTAGCTCTTTGATCCTTGGGTCCATGAACGGACGGGCGACCCGGAAGTCTCCGCCCACTCGCATCAGCTGGTGCCGTCGGGACCATTTAGCCTGGAATGGACTTTAGACGCGGCCCGTTTGGAGTTCCTTCGGTGGACAGCAGGGGGCGCTGCGGTGTTCTGAGGCTCTTCCTGGTTCCGGTCCGTTTGGGTCTGAGCTCCCAGTTCAGACGGGTTTCATCCTCCACCTTCAGTCCAGTTCTGCTGCTCTGTTGGGGGGGAACCGGAGCGGGGCCCCCCTGAGCTGGTCCAGGACCATCTGCCTGCCTGCAGTGGTGCCAATGCTCGGCCACACGTGCTCACACACGTGCACGCTCCCAGACTGGTTCAGCGTGCACGTGTGTGCGTGCGCGCGTGCGTGCAGGGTCCGTGACCACGACCTGCTGCTGGGGCGTCTGTGCTGCAGCTCACTGCTGGTCTGTTGGCCTGAGGTGGACTCCTCATGCTCATCACCTCAGCGTCTGTGCTATTGTTGCTATGGCGACGTCAGCGCTCACACACCTGTGTGATCAGGTCCCCCTGGCACCCAGGTGTCCCGTCGGACCTGGACATCAGAGCTGGACGCTGTTGAGGGTGACGTTGGTCGGTGGTTTGGGCCCGGTGGGTTTTGGGGTGTTCGGGACTTTCCTCTGTGGTGCTGATCCACTTCCTGCTCCACCGGACCGGCTCTGATCTCCCGACGCTTTGTAACATGAACGGAACCTTTAAGTTCTATGAAAAGAGGTTCAACACGTCTGTCGTTCTCTGGTCTTTTCCAGGATTCGTCATCTTGATCTGGACTCAGTACTGACCGGTTCTCCTGGACGCTGAGACACTGACGCTCCTGATCCAGGTTGGTCTCAGAGGTTCTGCTGTTCTGGTTCAGTAGAATCAGTCTGTGTCTGTCTGTGTCTGTCTGTGTCCAACAGAAGCTCTGACAGGTTTGAATGTTTACTGAGAATCTGCTGCATCTCACACAGGCTGAGTGTGTGTGTGTGTGTGTGTCTGTGGGTGTGTGTGTGTGTGTGTGTGTGTGTGTGTGTGTGTCTGTGGGTGTTGTGTGTGTGTGTGTGTGTGTGTGTTGTGTGTGTGTGGTGTGTGTGTGTCTGTGGGTGTGTATGTGTGTGGGTGTGGTGTGTGGTGTGTGTGTGTGTGGTGTGTGTGTGTCTGTGGGTGTGTGTGTGGTGTCTGTGGGTGTGTGGGTGTGTGTGTGTGTGTGTGTGTCTGTGGTGTGTGTGTGTGTGTGTGTGTGTGTCTGTGGGTGTGTGGGTGTATGTGTGTGGGTGTGTGTGTGTGTGTGTCTGTGGGTGTGTGTGTGTATGTGTGTGTGTCTGTGGGTGTGTGTGTGTGTGGGTGTGTGTGTGTGTCTGTGGGTTGTGTGTGTGTGTGTGTCTGTGGGTGTGTGGGTGTATGTGTGTGTGTGTGTGGTCTGTGGGTGTGTGTGTGTGTTGTCTGTGGGTGTGTGGGTGGGTGTGTGTGTGTGTGTTGTGTGTGTCTGTGTGTGTGTGTGTGTTGTGTCTGTGGGTGTGTGAGTGTATGTGTGTGGGTGTGGTGTGTGTGTGTGTGTGTGGTGTCTGTGGGTGTGTGAGTGTATGTGTGTGGGTGTGTGTGTGTGTGTGTGTCTGTGGGTGTATGTGTGTGGGTGTGGTGTGTGTGTGTCTGTGGGTGTGTATGTGTGTGGGTGTGTGTGTATGTGGGTGTGTGTGTGGTTGTGTGTGTGTGGTGGGGGGGGGGGGTGCCTCCCCAGGCAGATTTGCCTACATTAAGGTTCACACTCACGCAGGTTTACCCTCCATTATAGACCACTCAGGTGGAGGCGGAGCTTCAGTCAGGTGGAAATACCTGAGGGACAGAAGAGGGGGTGTGTCCAACAGGAGGAACGAACTACAAAAGACGCGAAAACTAACACACTCACATTTTTGCTTTGATGTGCAGCTGTCAGGCTCTGAACATCAAAGCATTAAAGTTCTGCAGATCAGGTTGAGCTTCATCACCACCACCTTCATCACCATCTTCATCATCATCACCATCATCATCACCATCATCACCACCATCACCATCATCATCATCTTCATCATCATCACCATCATCATCTCTTCATCACCATCATCACCATCACCATCTTCACCATCACCATCTTCATCATCATCACCATCACCATCATCATCACCATCTTCATCATCATCACCATCATCACCATCACCATCACCATCTTCATCACCATCACCATCATCACACCATCATCATCATCACCATCATCACCATCTTCATCATCACCATCAGCACCATCATCATCATCACCATCTTCATCATCATCACCATCATCACCATCATCATCATCACCATCTTCATCATCATCACCATCATCACCATCATCATCACCATCATCATCATCACCATCTTCATCATCACCATCATCACCATCACCATCATCACCATCTTCATCATCATCACCATCTTCATCATCATCACCATCACCATCATCATCACCATCACCATCACCATCATCATCACACCATCATCATCATCACCATCTTCATCATCATCACCATCATCACCATCACCATCACCATCTTCATCATCATCACCATCACCATCACCATCATCATCATCACCATCATCACCATCACCATCATCACCATCACCATCACCATCACCATCTTCATCATCATCACCATCATCACCATCATCATCACCATCGTGGGTCCACCTACGGGACATGATGACTAAACAAACGTTCTCTTTGATCTCTGCAGGATCAGGAGCGACCTGCGATGACCCGGAGCTTCTGTCGGTGAGTCTGTTAGCATCAGTTAGCTGTTAGCATCCTTCACATCCTCACCGGCGTCCTTTAGACTTTTGCTGAATGAGTCTCAGATCCGACCAACACTCCCCCCCCTCAGGAAACAAACAAACAAACAAACAAACAAACAAACATTCATTGAAAGCCTTTGCTACCAGAACCCTGACCCAAACAAACGTGATACTGTCATCAGATTAGGTGTCAAATGTCGCCCCCTGGTGGTCAGTGGCGCCTCTACACGACCCATGAGTGTTTTCATGGCGGGTCGCCACCGTGAGGAGGGGAGAACGTAACGCGCGCGCACGTGCGCGCGCACACACACGTGAAGCAGTCATCATTTACCACAGTGGGGGGTGAAAATTGTTGAAGGATATTACAGAAGCCAAGATTGGTGCCAAATTTCACTAGAAAATTGGAGTGTGTGTGTGTGTGTGTGTGTGTGTGTGTGTCGGGGGGGGGGGGGGGGGGGTCTTCTGACTGGTCAGGTGACTGCAGTTCTGGATACTCCAGCGGGACACCAGCAGGGGTCCTGAGACGTGCTGGCTAAATCCAGATTTTACTGTCTGCGTCTTTGACAGTGGAGACGTGTAACCATGGCAACCTGTGGCTGCGATGGGCTAATTGTAACATTGGCGAAGCCAGCGTGTTTGAGAGCAACAACGGTATCAACCTCCAGCTGTTGGCTGTTAATTAAAGCACTTATGTATTATACGGTGTGTGTGTGTGTGTGTGTGTGTGTGTGTGTGTGTGTGTGTGTGAACCCTTGACACCTGATTTCGAACATTAAACTCACTTTTGTTCACTCTTTAATCAGAAGGTTTGGAACGCGTTAGCTAACTCGGTCACATGCTAGCTAACTCTGTCACATGCTAGCTAACTCTGTCACATGCTAGCTAACTCTGTCACATGCTAACTAACTCTGTCACATGCTAGCTAACTCTGTCACATGCTAACTAACTCTGTCACATGCTAACTAACTCTGTCACATGCTAGCTAACTCTGTCACATACTAGCTAACTCTGTCACATGCTAGCTAACTCTGTCACATGCTAGCTAACTCTGTCACATGCTAACTAACTCTGTCACATGCTAGCTAACTCTGTCACATACTAGCTAACTCTGTCACATGCTAGCTAACTTATGAATGATGCTGTGTTCAGAGTTTGTAGGAATATTTGAATAATTCCATTTTGAATCCAGAATGTGTAAAAAGGGAGAAATCCTTGTTGTTAGCGTAGCTCTGAAAGCTTTGTTGCTCGTTGTTAGCGTAAATGTGAGCCGGTTCTGATGGGGCCGCCGGTTGGTGCCGATAGTGCGACTCCTGTTGGTTCTGGAGATGAGCTGTTCCCAGGAGGGCTCAGAAATGCTAATCATGTGCTAATGTCAGCAGAGGGGGTCCTGAGGCCTCCTGAGGTTCCCCTTTGTCGTTAGAACCGCGGTTCCCTCCCTCGTTCAGAGGGACGCACGCTCAAATGTTTCTGTTGGCTGGATATGACAGGAAGTGACCTGGATCAAAGAGGATCAAAGCCGCCAGATAAAAGCTGAGGAAAAACCCGAACGGCTAACAGTTAGCCCATGCTAATGGTGACGTTTGCGTCTGTGCAGGAGCGCCGTCATGGACTCCACCTCCTCGCTGCTCCGCCCTCTCCTCCTGCTCCGCCCTCTCCTCCTGCTCCTCCTGCTCCTCCTCCTCTCCTCCTCCTCCTCCATGCTGTGTCCGAAGCGCTGCACCTGCCAGAACCTGCTGCCGTCCTACACCGTCCTCTGCGCCAAGACCGGCCTCCTGTTCGTGCCGCCCAACATCGACCGGCAGACGGCCGAGCTGCGGCTGATGGACAACTTCATCACGACGCTGCGGCACCGCGACTTCGCCAACATGACCAGCCTGGTCCGAACTCTCCCGTCACGTTAGCCTCATCGTGTGCAGCCAGCAGCTAACAGATGCTATGCTATCAGCTGAGTTCGTCTCTGTAATGAAAGCTAGCGCAGCTGCCGTGTTTAGCTGGCATTAAGCTAACGTATGCTAGCGTCTCTGGCTGCGTGTTTAAAAAAAGAAAATCCAAGTTTCCACGGCAACGGCTGCCTCAAAAGAGCTAACGTCCTGCTGCTGCTGTTCACGCCTGATTTACTTTGTGACCTTTGACCCGAGAGTGAGGCTGAACCCTTCTCGTCCCAGATCCACCTGACGCTGAGCAGGAACACCATCAGCCAGGTGCTGCCCTACGCCTTCGCGGACCTGCAGGACCTCCACGCCCTCCACCTGGACGCCAACCGTCTCACCACCCTGGACGACTCCCACTTCCAGGGCCTGGTCAACCTGCGGCACCTGATCCTGGCCAACAACCAGCTGCACAGCATCTCAGAGGGCGCCTTCCAGGTACCCCGGCGCTAGCTGGGGCATGCTAACCTACTAGCGTGCCGTCGGTAGCTAGCTGACGCGTCTGCTAACTGGTCGATCTGGGCTGCAGGACTTCCTGGAGACCCTGGAGGACCTGGACCTGAGCTACAACAACCTGGTGGAGGTCCCCTGGGAGACGGTGGCGCTGCTGGTGAGCGTCAACACCCTGAGCCTGGACCACAACCTCATCGAGAGCGTCCCCGAGGGCATCTTCTCCAACCTGCACAAGCTGGCCAGGTGAGCGCGAGCGCGGGCCGGGCGGCGCCGGCGCCGGCGTGTTCGGAGCGACCCGTTTATCCAGACGTGCTGACGGCTGCGTCATTAAAGGAACCAGAACCGTCTCGTTCCGCCGACTTCATTAACAGGAATCGATTGTAATTTATGTGCAGCTGCAGGTAATTGATGCGTCAGACGGCGCCGCCGCCGCTACGCGTGCGTTCATTAAAGCGCCGTCACGGATTATTTTGGCCCCGGAGACTCAGAGAGCAGCTGGAGGAGCCGGTGCACAGGTGAGCGCCGCGGGCGGCGAGCGCGGCGCCGCGGCACGTTTCAATTACCTGCGGCGAGCGCGGCGCCGCGGCACGTTTCAATTACCTGCGCTCGCCGCCCGCGGCGGCGGTTAGCGCTCTGGTGGCGGCGAGCGGGATCGTCCCGCGGGGCTTTTCGGGAGGAAATTGGGTTTCCGTGTTTGTGGCGACTAAGAAAATGAGACATCAATGACATCAAAGACACGGCGGCGGCGGTTCAGACGCAGGCTAACGGCTCCCCGCCCCCCCACCTCCGCTGACCTCGGCCTCTTTGTCTCCGCCCCCTCCGCAGACTGGACATGACCTCCAACAAGCTGAAGAAGATCCCTCCGGACCCGCTGTTCCTGCGCATCCCCGTCTACGCCAAGATGAAAGGCTCGCCGCTCACGGCGCTGGTGCTGAGCTTCGGCGGGAACCCGCTGCACTGCAACTGCGAGCTGGTGTGGCTGCGCCGCCTCACCCGGGAGGACGACCTGGAGACCTGCGCCTCCCCCAGGACCCTGGCGGGGAAGTACTTCTGGACCATCAAAGAGGTTCGTGGACCGGCGGCGGCGGCGGCGCGGAGATCAAAGCTAAATGCTAATGCTAATGCCATCGTAGCGTGTAAAGGTAACACAGGCGAGCTCGGGTCGTAAAGCTAACGCATTAGCTTAGCATGGTGGCTGTGGCGTGGAAACAAGCACACAAAAGGGGCGTGGCCTTTTAAAGTGGCGAGCTCCGGCCCAGCTGCGATAACAGCTGGATGATAGAGAAGCTCCGCCTCTCACCTGGAGATAGCTCCGCCCCCCGGGCGGCAGGGCTCAGTGATATCGGGCCGACCCCGATCTCTATAAGAGGATGAGCCTTGTGAGGGGGTGGAGCCAGAACGGGTGCACGTGCACGTGCACGCACGCAGCGACACGTGGGCTCCGCCCACCACCGGTCCGGGTCCAGGGTTAAACGGAGGTTGTGAGAGCGGAGCAGCACGCCGTTAGTGTCAGTGGGCGCTCCAGCTGAGGGTCGCTGAGGGTCGCTCCATCGGGTCGCCGGCCCGGCGCGCCGCCCGGCCGACCCGGCGGCAGCGTTCTGGACGGCGCCTGTTGGTGTGTTGCAGGAGGAGTTTGTGTGCGAGCCGCCCATGATCACCCGACACACCTCCAAGATGTTCGTGATGGAAGGTCAGGAGGTCAGCCTGCGCTGCCGGTCCGTGGGCGACCCGGAACCGTCCACACACTGGGTCAG
This sequence comes from Takifugu flavidus, assembly GCF_003711565.1. Taxonomy (NCBI): domain Eukaryota; kingdom Metazoa; phylum Chordata; class Actinopteri; order Tetraodontiformes; family Tetraodontidae; genus Takifugu; species Takifugu flavidus. The sequence goes on along the minus strand of NC_079531.1, from coordinate 13,869,755 downwards.
CCCGGACGGGAAGCTGATCGGCAACACGTCCAGAACCGTCTGCTACGAGAACGGGTCCCTGGACATCCTGAAGGCTTCAGTCAAGGTGCAGACGGAGACGCTGTCTGGGTCCAGGACCCAGCGGGTCGGTCCTGGTTCTGAAACGCTTTTCTTCTCCAACCACTTCCAGGATTCGGGGAAGTTCACGTGCATCGCGTCCAACGCTGCGGGGGAGGCCACGGCCCCCGTGGAGCTGGTCGTCAACCCTTCGCCCCACTTTGACCCCAAACTGGACCCCGACCCGGGCCCGTCGGACATCCCCACGTCCATTAAGTCGAATGTCAGCGGAGGGCAGGCCCGGTCCGAACTGCAGAGGGTCAGCGTGTCCGAGCTGACGTCCAGCTCCGCCACCATCAGGTGGCCCCCCCAGAACCACATCCCCGGGGTCCGAATGTACCAGATCCAGTACAACAGCTCCAGCGACGAGATCCTGATCTACAGGTAAGACCCCCCCCCTCTGTGGGCGGTTCCCACCGCGGTCCAAACAACACACACACACACCACACACTCACACACACACACACACACGCACACACACACTCACACACACACACACACACACGCTCACACAACACACACACACACACACGCTCACACACACACACACACACACACGCTCACACACACACACGCAACACACACGCTCCACACACACACACACACACGCTCACACAACACCACACACACACCCACTCACACACACACACAACACACACACTCACACACACACCACACACACACACACACACACACACACACACACTCACACACACACACTCACACACACTCTAAGCATCAACCTCTGTCAGCAGCAGGAAATGAATCTATTGATTCTCCCTCCTTTATTATTCTATATTACACCTCAGTGAGTGTGTGTGTGTGTGTGTGTGTGTGTGTGTGTGGGTGTGTGTGTGGGGGTTGTGTGTGTGTGTGGGTGTGTGTGTGTGTGTGTGTGTGTGGGTGTGTGTGGTGTGTGGGTGTGTGTGTGGGTGTGTGTGTGTGGGTGTGTGTGTGGGTGTGTGTGTGTGTGTGGGTGTGGTGTGTGTGTGTGTGTGTGTGGGTGTGTGTGTGTGTGTGGGTGTGTGTGTGGTGTGTGTGTGTGTGTGGGTGTGTGTGTGTGTGTGGGTGTGTGTTTGTGGTGTGTGTGTGTGGGTGTGTGTGTGTGTGTGGGTGTCCAGTAATTAGGGAACTGTTGCTCGGGCCCCAGGCAGAGGCGGGGCCAGGTTAGGGGCGGGGCCCATTTGGGGCGGGGCTCACCGTGGCGTGGCCCATGTATAGACAGGGACCAGTTGGGGGCGGGTCAGGTAGGGGCGGGGCCAGGGCGGGGCTGCTCCCAGGTCCTCTGTGTTGTATAAAGCTCCGCTGACGTGTTTAAACTCTAATTAACTGGAATCTGCAGCGATTCCCATCATGCAGATTCCAGCGTGATTCTCCGCCCCAGGAAAAGCTGGATCATATGGAATAATCCCGACAGCCATGCAGCTCAACGCTTGATTTCATTTGCATGAGTCGCGGCGCTGCCAACATGCTAACGCGCTTTATTGGTTTTACCCCAAAAACAAATGAATGGAAATGAGAGTAGATCGGAATTTCTGGATTCACATGTACAAACATGAACGGGATAGCTGGCAGTTTAACCCTCCGACCTCAAAAATGCTTCAAAATGTTTTATTTCAATGATCAAAAGATCAGAACCAGAACAGGAGAAACCTGGACTCACTGTGGTCCCTGGTTGGGAGGTAGACCTGTATGAGTGTGGCCAGGACGAGCTGTACTGCTGGTGAATGGCATGATGATGATGATGAAGATGGTGGTGATGATGAGGATGGTGGTGATGATGAAGATGGTGGTGATGAAGATGGTGGTGATGATGATGATGATGAAGATGATGGTGGTGATGAAGATGGTGATGGTGGTGATGAAGATGGTGATGATGAAGATGGTGGTGATGAAGATGATGGTAATGATGAAGATGGTGATGGTGGTGATGAGGATGGTGATGATGATGGTGATGATGAAGATGGTGGTGATGATGAGGATGGTGATGGTGGTGATGATGAAGATGGTGTGATGATGAAGATGATGGTGATGGTGATGATGAAGATGGTGATGGTGGTGATGAAGATGGTGATGGTGATGATGGTGATGATGAAGATGGTGATGATGAAGATGGTGATGGTGGTGATGAGGATGGTGATGGTGATGGTGATGATGATGAAGATGACGGTGATGCTTATTTGTTCTTTACACCAGTGTTTTTCAACCTTTTTTGAGCCAAGGCACATTTTCTCGCGGCACACCAGCAGCAGAAAAAAAGCTTATTTTAACACTGAAGAATCATGTTATATTATAGTGTCTTGAATAGGAATCAAGTAAACAAAACGAAAAAGGTATTTTATAATCTTTCCATTTTTTACTCACTCAGTGTGAAACCTGGGCCTGTTTGGATGAACACAGAGCTGATGTCCTGGCAGGAATCATGAAAGACACGAAGCTCTTCCTCCACAGCTCTCAGTCTTTCTGTTTTTAGTTTTTACAGCAGTCAGGCTTGAAAAGCTCACCTCACAGATATGTTGTGGAAAACGGGAGCAGTGTTAAAATAGCTTCTCTGCTCCTGTAAAGTCATGTCCTGTCCAACAGCTGATGCTGAGCTGAATGGGTCCCTAACCCAGTCAAGGCACCGCGTGGAGGCTGAAGAGAAATAAAATGACATCTTCTCCTCAGGAGTTTTCAGATGTTTAACTATTATCTCACCCAGTGCAGCAGTATTAACATCTTGCCATTTATTGGTGAGTGGGAACATTTCAAGATGGCCACTTTCCACATGCTGCTGCCAGAGTTGCACCTTTGAACGGATCCATTTATTTTATCTGTACTTGTAGCAGGTTTTCATTTCGGCCTTGCATTCGTGTGTTCAGTTCATTCAGATGATAGAAAATATCTGCCAGCCTTGCACACCACTCATCACATGCAAGCAGCTTTGCATAATCGGACCCCTCATTTGTCTTTGAGTTCCTCTCGCAGCTCATCAGCACCTGGCCGCGCGACAACCATCGCACCTCCGTATGAAACAGCAAGGCTTTATGCTCCGCTCCCATTTCCTCACACAAAGCCGCAAAAATGCGACTTTTCACAGGTCGTGGCTTCACAAAGTTTACCATGTGCACAACATCATCCAACACAGGAACGAGGTCTGCTGGTAAAGTCTTGGCAACGAGGGCTTCGCGGTGTTCCTTCACTCTGCTTCCAAAGCCTTTGGTGCGTCCGACCATGGCTGCAGCTCCGTCAGTGCACACACTCGTGCAGTTTTCCCACTTAAGTCCTCCTTTTTCCAGATATTCTGATGTAACCCGAAAAATTTCCTCTCCTGTTGTTTTTCCTGGCAAAGCCTTGCAAAATAGAAAGTTTTCTCTGATTTTGTCTCCATCCACAAAACGCACATTAGCCAAGAGTTGAGCATGTCCACTTATATCAGTTGACTCATCAAGTTGCAATGCAAATTTATTACTGATACGGATCTTGTCCAAAACCACACTTTCAATGTCTGCAGACATCTCATCAATACGTCTGGAAATCGTGTTATCTGAGAGAGGGACTTTGGCTATTTCCTTAGCCGCTACGGGTCCGAGCATCTCGTTTACAATGGCTTTGCAGGCGGGAAGTATTCATTTCCCTGCCACAGTGTGGGACTTTTTTGATTTAGCCACAAGTTCAGCGACGTGGTAGCTAGCTTTAAGGGCTCTCTCGTTTACCTTTGTAGCTTTTCTCATGAAATCTGCCTGTTTCTCTGTGTGTTCACACAGGCGAACAAAATACTCAACATTTTTATTTTGAAGTGAAGGGTGTTTCGTTTGGAGATGGCGTTGAAGCTTACTTGGGACCATAGCACTGTTGGAGAGCTTTTCACCACATACCAAACACAATGGAGTCGGCGCCGTTGCATCTCCGGTAGAAGTAAATCCAAATGAAAGATAGCTTTCGTTGTATTGCCTCGCGCCAGAAACTTTGCTCGACGTCACCGTCTTTGCTTTCTTTTGACCTCCACTCATGCTAGGGCCTTCATCTGGGTCTGGATTTTGTCCAGGGTCCAGTTCAGAGCCAGAATTTTTTTTCTTCAAAAACGTATCCATCACTCTCACCGCTGTCCCGCTATCCACAACGCCACCGTAAACGTCACCTGCCGCGGCATCGATGCGTCACTAATTCGCTTGTCTCCAAGCACAATGCAATTAACAATTAGCTACCTACCACCACCTACTGGTATGGAGGAGTACTACATGGTTACTCTGCCAGGCGCTAGACCTCTCACGGCACACCTGATAATATCTCATGGCACACCTGATAATATCTCACGGCACACCTGATAATATCTCACGCCACACCTGATAAATCTCACGCCACACCTGATAATATCTCATGGCTCACCTGATAATATCTCATGGCTCACCTGATAATATCTCACGCCTCACCTGATAATATCTCATGGCTCACCTGATAATATCTCATGGCACACCTGATAATATCTCATGGCTCACCTGATAATATCTCACGCCACACCTGATAATATCTCATGGCTCACCTGATAATATCTCACGCCACACCTGATAATATCTCACGGCTCACCTGATAATATCTCACGGCTCACCTGATAATATCTCATGGCACACCTGATAATATCTCATGGCTCACCTGATAATATCTCACGGCACACCTGATAATATCTCACGGCACACCTGATAATATCTCACGCCACACCTGATAATATCTCACGCCACACCTGATAATATCTCATGGCTCACCTGATAATATCTCACGCCTCACCTGATAATATCTCATGGCTCACCTGATAATATCTCACGCCACACCTGATAATATCTCACGGCTCACCTGATAATATCTCACGCCACACCTGATAATATCTCACGCCACACCTGATAATATCTCACGCCACACCTGATAATATCTCATGGCTCACCTGATAATATCTCACGCCTCACCTGATAATATCTCATGGCTCACCTGATAATATCTCACGCCACACCTGATAATATCTCATGGCTCACCTGATAATATCTCACGGCTCACCTGATAATATCTCACGCCACACCTGATAATATCTCATGGCTCACCTGATAATATCTCATGGCTCACCTGATAATATCTCACGCCTCACCTGATAATATCTCATGGCTCACCTGATAATATCTCACGCCACACCTGATAATATCTCATGGCTCACCTGATAATATCTCACGCCTCACCTGATAATATCTCATGGCTCACCTGATAATATCTCACGCCTCACCTGATAATATCTCATGGCTCACCTGATAATATCTCACGCCACACCTGATAATATCTCATGGCTCACCTGATAATATCTCACGGCTCACCTGATAATATCTCACGCCACACCTGATAATATCTCACGCCACACCTGATAATCTCACGGCTCACCTGATAATATCTCACGCCACACTGATAATATCTCACGCCACACCTGATGAATATCTCACGCCACACCTGATAATATCTCACGGCTCACCTGATAATATCTCACGCCACACCTGATAATATCTCACGCCACACCTGATAATATCTCACGGCTCACCTGATAATATCTCACGGCTCACCTGATAATATCTCACGCCACACCTGATAATATCTCATGGCTCACCTGATAATATCTCATGGCTCACCTGATAATATCTCACGGCTCACCTGATAATATCTCACGGCACACCTGATAATATCTCACGGCACACCTGATAATATCTCACGGCTCACCTGATAATATCTCACGCCACACCTGATAATATCTCACGGCTCACCTGATAATATCTCACGCCACACCTGATAATATCTCATGGCTCACCTGATAATATCTCATGGCACACCTGATATCTCACGCCACACCTGATAATATCTCACGCCACACCTGATAATATCTCACGGCTCACCTGATAATATCTCACGCCACACCTGATAATATCTCACGGCTCACCTGATAATATCTCACGGCACACCTGATAATATCTCACGCCACACCTGATAATATCTCACGCCACACCTGATAATATCTCACGGCTCACCTGATAATATCTCACGGCACACCTGATAATATCTCACGCCACACCTGATAATATCTCACGCCACACCTGATAATATCTCACGCCACACCTGATAATATCTCATGGCTCACCTGATAATATCTCACGCCACACCTGATAATATCTCATGGCTCACCTGATAAATCTCACGCCACACCTGATAATATCTCACGGCTCACCTGATAATATCTCACGGCTCACCTGATAATATCTCACGGCACACCTGATAATATCTCACGCCACACCTGATAATATCTCATGGCTCACTGATAATATCTCACGCCACACCTGATATATCTCACGCCACACCTGATAATATCTCACGCCACACCTGATAATATCTCACGGCTCACCTGATAATATCTCACGGCTCACCTGATAATATCTCACGGCACACCTGATAATATCTCACGCCACACCTGATAATATCTCACGGCTCACCTGATAATATCTCACGGCACACCTGATAATATCTCACGCCACACCTGATAATATCTCACGCCACACCTGATAATATCTCACGGCTCACCTGATAATATCTCACGCCACACCTGATAATATCTCACGGCTCACCTGATAATATCTCACGGCACACCTGATAATATCTCACGCCACACACTGATAATATCTCACGCCACACCTGATAATATCTCACGGCTCACCTGATAATATCTCACGCCACACCTGATAATATCTCACGCCACACCTGATAATATCTCACGCCACACTGATAATATCTCATGGCTCACCTGATAATATCTCACGCCACACCTGATAATATCTCACGCCACACCTGATAATATCTCACGGCACACCTGATAATATCTCACGCCACACCTGATAATATCTCATGGCTCACCTGATAATATCTCACGCCACACCTGATAATATCTCACGCCACACCTGATAATATCTCATGGCTCACCTGATAATATCTCACGCCACACCTGATAATATCTCATGGCTCACCTGATAATATCTCACGCCACACCTGATAATATCTCATGGCTCACCTGATAATATCTCACGCCACACCTGATAATATCTCACGCCACACCTGATAATATCTCACGGCACACCTGATAATATCTCACGCCACACCTGATAATATCTCATGGCTCACCTGATAATATCTCACGCCACACCTGATAATATCTCACGCCTCACCTGATAATATCTCACGCCACACCTGATAATATCTCATGGCTCACCTGATAATATCTCACGCCACACTGGTGCCACAGTGGTTGAAAAAAACTGCTTTACACAACCACATGTTGCACATTCACACGTAAACAGGCGTACAGTCACACACACGTTGGTTCTGTTCTGTCTTCGGGTCGGCTGTCTGGACGGTTTCATCAGTTAACTTTGTTCTTCTTCATGGTTCCGTCTGCTGCTGTTATCCAGACTCTGGATCGGCAAAAGGTTCTGGGGTCGTGGGGGTGGAGCCCTGCACCAGAACCTTCCTGAGGAGTTGTAGACCCACACCGGTGTGGTTCTGTTGCTCATGTGTAGAATGCAGGTCGTGCTGGACCCTCCGCTCAGTCACCCTGCGGGACTCCCGTTTCCATGGAAACGCATCCCACTGAGCGCTGCCAGCTGGTCCTGCGGGTCTCCCAGGGGTTTGACCCGGATGTTTGACCCGGGTGTTTGACCCGGGGGTTTGACCCGGGGGTTTGACCCCTGGTGTTTGACCCGGATGTTTGACCCGGGGGTTTGACCTGGGTGTTTGACCTGGATGTTTGACCCGGGGGTTTGACCTGGATGTTTGACCCGGGGGTTTGACCTGGGTGTTTGACCCGGGGGTTTGACCCGGGTGTTTGACCCGCGAGTGTGAACGTGTGAAACGGTTCCGGCAGAATATTCGGGAATGTTCTGGTCTCCGCCTCCTGCCAACAGACTGTTTGCTCCGCCCCTCCAGGATGATTCCAGCCAATCACAAGTACTTCCTGCTGAGCGACCTGCCGTCGTCACGTGACTACGAGCTGTGCGTCTTCGCCGTCTACGACGACGGCGTCACGGCGCTGACGGGGACCAAACTGGTGGGCTGCGTCTCCTTCAGCACCGAGACGGAATACGGGCGCTGCCACTCCATCCGTGACCAGGTGAGACTCCGCCCCCTCAGGGAGGAGGAGCCTGCTTTCATGGTGGTGATGTCACTCTTCCCGCAGTTCCTGGGAGGAACCATGATCATCATCATCGGGGGGATCATCGTGGCGTCCGTCCTCGTCTTCATCTTCATCCTCCTGATGAAGTACAAGCTGCACAGCAACCACTACAAGCAGAAGGCCGCCGCCCGCCACGCCAATGTCTGCTCACAGACCAACGGAGGGGGCGGGGCCGGGGGCGGGGCCCTGCCCCCCTCCTCCACAGGTGTGCAGGCTAAATATGGATCAGACAGGTGAGCAACACGTGTGGCACCAGCGTGACTCTTTCTGTGTCCCAGGTGGAGGCGCCACCAAACTCTCGCAGCCGTCATCGTCCACAGAGGGAGTGGGAGGAGCTTCCCTCCGAGGCACCACTGTCGTAGACTTAAACCCCGCCCACAATGATGACGCCATCTCCCAATAACACACGAAGCCCCGACCCCCCCCCTCCTTTTTATTTCTGACTTTTTGCTGGTGCCTGGAGCCAAACGGCCCCGAGGAGGAGCTCCTGTCCTGGGTGAGTTACTGGGTGAGGGGGGGGCGCTTTAAAGGTCAGAGGTCAGACCTTCAGGTAGGGCAGGTGGTCATCCTGCTCAGCGCGGAGCCACAGTGCCCCCCTGTGGTGGCAGCCTGTAAATGAGGAGATCCAGCGAAGCCGTCAGTTAATGAGCATTAATTAAACCTGTATTTACCTTAGTCCATCCAAGCCTGAAGATGTTGCGGAGCTCCCCCTGGTGGCTGGCTGCTATACAACTAGTAAACTCCTCCCCCCTCCGTTTTTTTAATTGCGTAAATCCGTAAAACTGGATCCAGGCCTGCTCGTTAAGGGTGGCGCTTTCAGCATCACAGACGAGGCCGCAGAGGGTCAAAGGTCAACCAACACACATTGAGCCTAAATATCAAACTAAAACCTGTGGACCCAGGGGAGGGGGCATGGTCACATGATCAGCCCGGTTAATAAATGCCTTCACCTGGTCATTCTGTAGCAGCTCATCATCATCATCGTCATCGTTATATAACATTTACTCTTATATGTTGTCACTGAAGCATGCGCCTGGGCTACCATGCTAAAGGTTGGCCCATCATGGAGTCATGCTAATAACCTCAGGCTAACAGCTGCGCCATGCTACATACTTACAAAAACCATAAGCTAAAATAAACAGAGCCCAGGCTGTTTAGAATGCTAACCGCTCAGAGCTAATTGCAGATACCAACTTTTTATAATACAGATGCTAGCCTTTAACTTGATACCACATTATCACACCAGCTAGCGCTAGCAGACAGTTCCCTCAGGCTCCAGTGTGCTGGTGGAGCCACGTAGCATCGCTCTGCTTCCCAGACAAACTCAAGAGTCGTCTTGTTGTCAGTTCCCCGCAGCTTCGAGCCCTTTCAAGTGTGAGAACAAATAGATTTTGTGGGCGTGAAAAAGCCTCAAATCTTCGCAGTGTCACTGAGTCTTTAGCTGGAAAACAACCTCGACTCGGGCGGGAGTGCTGGGTGCAGCGGGAATGACGGCTCGATTTCACTGTTTCTTTTGTTTAAAAATACATGTCAGGAAATGTCTGCTGTGGTTTCAGCTCGGTGGAGTCGTGGATCTGAAACGACTCACGTTAGCGGAGACGTTCTGCTTCTGAGGACTGAACCGACAGAAGTTAAAATTACACAATCTAAAACTTTAAAACTTACAAATGACTCAAGCTAACTTCACATAACGGGACACATCTCATGCTAACAGACGTGTGCACAGTTTGTAATATCATGCTAACTGAAGTTGGCTAATCAGGTCTTTGATGATGCTAATGAACCACAACTAAGGCTCAGTCACATACGCTGATGTCATCAATCACAGAGGAGAGGATATAAAAAGCTCCTGGTGGTGATCAGGTGATCATGGTTCTGGACCCCGGCAGCCTCGGCCTCTAGCAGCATAGCTAAGATGTTAACCTGCCACATCAGTAGCTTCCTGATCTTTGAGATGTTCCTCAGGTGAAAAAAGGCACTTCTAGAGACTAATTTAATGTGTGAGTTGAAGGAGAGATTTTGATCAAAAGTTACTCCTAGATTCCTCTCAGAGAGACTAGATGTTAATGAGATCCCATCTAGGGTGATCATGTGATCTAATCTATCCCTGAGAGGTTCAGGACCAAACACCATGACCTCAGTTTTTCCTGGGTTAAGGAGGAGGACATTTGAAGACATCCAGGACTTTATGTCTTTAAGACAGGTCTGGAGCTTCACTAACTTCTCTGTCTCCTCTGGTTTCATGGATAAATAGAGCTAAAGTTCAGCAGAGCAATTTTAATTTGATCATAATCTTGGAGCCCATCATGTCGTGCTAGCAGCCCTTAAATCCTACGTTTATGCATAAAGCTAACTTGTCAGTTTCACAGCTACAGTTAAAGCTAATGTTTAGCATAAAGCCAGATGTGTTTTCATCACCAAAAAAGACTTTTATCAGTTTGTTGCGACATGAAAGTGCTGCTAATTTGCTGCTACGATGCTCAGATGTCTTGTTCTCCTCAGGTTGCCCCATCTTGTTGCTGGTCACCCGTGAGGCTAATCTGGAATGAGACGCATCCTCACCTCTGACCTCAGCCAGGGACACACTGGTCGTACCCGTGGAGGGAAAATTGCTGACCTGTCTGGAATTCCAGGCTTTTAATGGGCCTCTTGTCTTTGAATCCAAGGATTTGGAATATTTTCCTCTTTACTGATGAGATCATCTCATCATGTGACCAGAAGGTCAGACCCGTCTGGATCAAGCACTCGTCCCAATTTCGGATTTTAAAAATCCTGTTTTTTTGGGAAGGAGGGGGGGGGGGGTTGCTGGTGGCAGCCCAGCATACAGTCAAATGCCAAAGGATTCCAAACATGATGGAAGTATGAGAACTGTGGGAGGAACGGACTTCCTGGAAACACACGACTGTGGAAACACGGAGCTGGAATCCAGCACATTGTCTTGTCTCAATAAGGAAACAGCGAGAACTTTTCTGGCACTTTAACTTCTGTTCTCACCTGCCCCCCCCCACCTTCCCTTCTTCTTCTCTGTCGTTCTCCCTCTCTTTCCACTCCTCTTCCGTCACTAAAAGTCTCCCTTCTTTGGTGTTGCCGACCCGATTCTTCTGGCTGGACGATTCGCAGTAGATCGTGTTAAAGTTTTCGGTGTGTTTGCATCTATGGTGGATTCTCCGTGTCAGAGTATTTAAACAACAATAAACAAAATAAAAACAAAGGAAACGCTGCTGTCCCGTGATTGGAGCCCTGAGGAACGCCGGGAATTCTTTGGACGTTGAACAGAAATCCAGATGTTGAGCTCCGGGCGGCCGACAGCCGTTGTGAAGATTGCCAGCAGAACTTGTGCTGTCCCCTCCCACTCGGCCATACCACGCCCCCTGACACCTCCCACTCGGCCATACCACGCCCCCCGACACCTCCCACTCGGCCATACCACGCCCCCTGACACCTCCCACTCGGCCATACCACGCCCCCTGACACCTCCCACTTGGCCATACCACGCCCCTGACTCACCCCACTCGGCCATATCACGCCCCCTGACTCCTCCCACTCGGCATACCACGCCCCTGACTCCGCCTTTGCCGTTTAACAGTGTCTGTGTTTGTTTGTGACGCCTCCGTCTTCGATGGTTTGATACTCATGTTTTAGTTTTACTACGATGAAACAAAATGTCCGTCAGAGAAAACACACAAACATGCAACACCAGATTTTCTGCTTTCATAGATAAGATTATGTGGATTTATAATGAAATAAAAGTATTTTTCTTGCTAAGCCTCCTTTAAATTCCAGAGAACTTCCTAAGTGGCGTCGAGGGATGATGAAGATGTTTTTCTCAACGAGCTCAACATAAATTGATCCAAATTAAGAAATTCCAGCGCATTAATAATCCTTAGGTAACTCCACTATAAAAAGGTAGAAGCTAATCTTTAGCTAACGCTTTCGTTGGTCAAGCCTGTCGGAACTCGTGGTGGTTGATCGTGGTGATAAATTCACGGTGACGGCCCCCGTTTACAATCTTAGAACATGTGAAATGTTTACGTTTACTGTTGCGTCATGTGACCAAGCTCTCTTTCAGTCCAGCTCTCTGAACCAGAACCAGAACAGAACCTGACTGAACCCGACTGGTGACAGCCAGGATTCACCTGGGAGGTGAGTTCACGGAGAAGCAAGTCCGACACAGCTAGCCTAATATTTGATAGCTTCATCAGCTAACGTGATAAAGCCTCTATACCAAGCGTCCGTGTAACTTTTGATATTTGGATTTTTTCCTTCAAAGTCGGATATTAAAATATAAAAAATGAGTGCAGGATTTTTTTTGCTTGAATTTGATTTTTACACCGATTTTATTTCTTGGCTTGTTGAACTTTCTCCTTCGTTTTCTCGACTACTTCATCCCTTCCAGGGTCACGTGGAGCATGCTGGAGCCTCTCCCAGCTGCACGTGGGCTGAGGCAGGAGCACCTCATCTAAATAATCATCTAAGACAATAATAATAATGCTAATTAATTCTAGCAGCGATCTCCTTCCATAGTTTTTTGACCTGTTACTGAAAACTCTTAATCACTGCTTGGTGGTAAAAGATTGGAGAATTAAAGAATTTTGTTTTGGATGGGATGAAAAGATCGTAAAATATAATCACGTGACCTAATACTGAGAAATGGCGGGTGTTAATGAGCAGTTCTGACTCTATTTTTATTTCAGCAAAGTAAAACCATAGGAAATCCATCCAAACCCGACAACAGTCACGAACTTCCGCTTCATTTCTATCGCCTGTATCGCCGATCCGCGTGAATTATTCGTTTCGTCTCCTCTGATATTTACGTCATGTTTGACGTCAGACACGCCGTCATCATCACACTGGCGGCGCCATTTTGACTCTTCCCGCGTCTTCTTCGTGTCTAATTAGTGGATTTTACTGCGCCACCTACAGCACCGGAGGAGGTACAACTTTACCATTTTTATCGTTAAAATAGAAAACATGTAGAGATAAATTTACAACTATTTTGATATATCTGGATATAAATCAACAAAACCCACGTTTCTTACAGTCAAAAAACAACATAAATACTTCCTTAATCTGTTCTGTGAAGGATTTAAAGTCCCATAAAACTCAAGTGGTAAACTCTTTATTTCATTGTAACAGACAGCCTGTAGCTGTTAGCATAGTTCACTCAGATTCTCCACTAAACAAAATGCATAGACCCATTTACAGAAATGTTTCGATCTGTCACGTTTAAAGTCACTTTATTTCATCCACAGAATAAACGAAAAGTGGTTGCCATCGTTCCCAACCTGCACAGAAAAGCTTTTCAGTAGATTCTTTAAAAAAAACTGGTTTTAAAAGAACTGAAGTTACATTCAGAGCTCAGAAATGTTGTTGCTACATCTAAATTCCTATTTCCGGTTGTTGGACTAGTGTGATGTCAGAAGACCTGCTGCTGTCACGTCACCCCTCCTTCTTGTCCAACCTGGAGACTTTTGAACTGTCACGTTTGGAAACGAGCTAAAAACCGGAAACTCTGAGCAACGAGCAGAAACACTTTCCACCCTCAAGCTTCGTCTGAGTCACAACAGGTGTCCAGGGGTTCAGCTGTCCTGCTCCACTTCCTGTCAGCCCCCTCACTTCCTGTTTCTGGGGGTTTCAGTAGCGCGGCGCCGGGTGAGTCTGTCCCGTGCTGTTTTTGTCTCTCAGCATGGCGAGAGCCGTGTTGGAGAAGTCCCGCAGGATGTCGACCGTCTCGCGCTGCAGCAGCAGCGACTCCTGCACGAACTCCTGCTGCGTCTCCACCAGGAGCTGCACCGACTGGGCCAGCGCCTCCAGAGACTGGGACACGGAGGTGAGCAGCAGGCTGCTGGCCTGCTGCTGCTGCAGGCTCTGGGAGGCCATCTGGAACACGTGCTCATGCCTGGTGGAGCCCCCTGCTGGAAGGGGGTCTGATGACGACGATGGATGAGGTTTGGAGGCGACTGAAGGAGCAGCAGGAGGCGGTGCTGCAGAGGAGGAGGAGGGGGGTGGAGAGGGAGCAGCAGCAGACGTGGAGGTGCCGTTGGAGGTGGAGGACAGAGGAGCAGCGGAGGAGGAAGGTGCTCCCTCAGGGAGTCCGGAGGAGGTGGAGGCTCCAGGTGGACGTCTGGAGTAAGAGTGGACAGGCTGTCCGCTCAGCAGCGCGTCCTCAGAGAGAGGTTCTGTGAAGGAGGACGGGGGGAGCGGATCGGGGCAGGAGAAGGTGGAGTCCTCGTTATCGTTGAAATCCATCGCTTGATCTACAGGAACACACGCGGTCAGTTCTCAGCCAGAAACGGCTCAACATCGTGCTGGTTACCATGGAAACACGCCTGCATACTACAGGTAAACCTTGAGGGTTAGCATAAATGTAGCGAAGGCTAAAGTTCTCACCGTCTTCAGCGACATCCAGGTCAAACTCTGAGGACGACTGGAAAGGATCTCCTGTAAGATGAGACCGTGGCGTCACCATGGAAACGTGTAAAACCACGTAAATATGCTACAGAGTTTATTCACTCTGGGTTATTTAAGTGATTTCCTGGTCCTCACGTCTTTGTCTCCTGACTGCAATAATCACAGGTGATTGAGGAGCTCACCGTCTTTGTCGGGGGAGGACAGAGGAGACATGACCAAGGCTCCGCCTCCTCCGAGGCTGTAGGAGCTGTCCGTCAGGTTCAGGTAGGAGGACGAACTGTTACTGTGGAGCTTTGAAAGGTCTTCCTCCGGGTTAAAGTCTGGATCGCTCTCGCCGTCTGACAACACACAGGAATCAGTGCCACCAAAGATCCATCACATACACCTGATGGGTTAGCTCAATGCTAATACCAGTGAACAGAAATTAGCATTAGCAGCAACATGCAAACAGAGGCGGCCCCTGGGTGGAGGAACATCTCCTCACCTCCTCTGGGACTCATCATCAGGATGTCATGGACCATCTTCTCTACGGGGCCCAGGGTCTTCTTCCGGATGGTGGCGCCGTTGGGGCCCCGCAGGGCGATGATTCGCCGCTTGCCGTCGCATTTGAGGTCGGCCCATTTCTTCATGATCTGACGCATCTGAGGGGGGAATAAAAGCCGACTTAGCGTTTCACCCTCGTCCTCAATCACATTTATGAGATGAACCACGTGAATCTCTGGAGTTATTGTAGTTTGTGCAGTTGATTGGTCAGTCTGCTGCCCCTCCCCCTCCGCCCCGTGGTGGCCCCTCCCCCGTGGTAGCTCCTCCCCCAATAACCTTCAGAACAACTAAACCTGGATGGCTGGGGACTGAATGTGTGGTCAGAACCTCTCTGTGGTTCTCGCCCAGAGCGTTGACCTGATCGGTGATTTCAGCCCACTTCCGCTTCTTCACCTCAGACGAAACGCCGTGGTTGAACTTCTCTACGGACACAAAGACGAGAGCGGAGCCTTCAGCGCGTCTGCCATGACCCACAGCTATCGCTAATGTCGACACACTCACTGAGGAGGATGTTTCTGTTCTTCTTCACCGCCTCCAACAGAAGTTTGACCTCATTGAAGGAGAACCTCGGCTTGGACCTCAGAACCCCTCGGGCCCTGCCCACCCTGAACTCCTCATCCTCATCACGCCACGGCGCTGACATGGCTCCTCCCCTGCTCCTTGGCAGACAACCTGAGACAAAAGAAGCAAAGGTTAAAATGAAACGCCATTCAGATGGTGCTGGGGGGTCACGTGATGCTCCCTACACCCCCCCTGGGCTCCCTACACCCCCCCTGGGCCCCCTAGCTGCCCCTTAGCTCTGCTGCCTGCTGTCCCATATAGACAGAATTGATAAGTCTTTGAAAGCTTCAAATCGAAGCTTAATTAATTTAGCGCCCCCTACAGATCGTTAATAAAACAGCCCCAGTTTGACCAACACGCAGGAAATTGCGACACTTGCAGAAGCTAAACAGCAAAATGCATTAAAACATTTTATTGTATTTTCAATTTCAACATAAGAAATATATACATACACAGCAATATTGATCGATACTCAACAATAAAACATTAATATCATCTGCCAGCAGCTATTGAAACATAAACGGGTGGAAATTAGTCAACACTTAACGTGTCAAAGTGAAATAAATAACCTTGTTGCTATTATTTTAATTGAATCGCGGCGGTGACGTAAGGCGTCACGTGGTCTGCCTCGGCCAATCAGCGGCGAGTCTCCCAGCCTTTGTGCGGCTTCTTCCTGTTGCTGCTCACACTGGCGCCGCCATCTCTGTCAGCTAACGTAGCGTGACGCTGCTAAACATCGACGCTAAAATAACCGCGTTCATCGACGGATATCTCAATCATTGGGCATCTTTACGTTTCGGGACACGTTGCCGCGCGCGTCCGCTAAGTTAAACACCACCGAAGGAGTACATTTCCTGAACTCCAAGACGGGATTTTGCTAGCTTCGGCTAGCTCTTTTTGCATTAGCTCGGTGTGCTTTTAACGTTCTTGTTAAACGGAAGTGCGCCGCTCGCGCAGCCCGTCGCGCGCGGCGGCACGAGCGGCGTCTGTAGCCAGAATATAAAATATGGGACGATTACCCTGAAAATGGCGTAGCTCGCTCCCTCCCCTCCTTCCTCGGTGATTCTCCCGAAAGTTCGGAGCGACGAGAACATCGTCACTGCGCAGACTCCGAATTTTTTTTTCCTCCCTTGAATGCGCAATATTGTTGCACCGATACACCGTCCGAAAAAATCACGAATTTTGCACCATTAACAGTTTAATTAGGGGCCCAACGGGCCACATTCCTCCCAGCAATGACCTCAATAATTAGTTCAACACCTTGTTTACACATTTTATTCACAAGTGTTCACAACAATCACGCCATAACCCCTCAAAGTACTAATTTCTAACGTGGCGTGAGAAGGTCGGAGGTCATCGCGCCTGAGCTTCCTGCCACCCTGCACGTGTAGCTCAACAAACATGCTACATACAAGCTAAAATCACGCAGGCGTGTGGAAACATCTGAAGGCAACTTTTCTCCAACACGCCTGAATCCTGGAGGAGCCAGTTCCTCTCCAGGCCACCTGGTGGAGCCAGAGAGCTTCGGAGCAGCTCCCTGGTCCGGCTGTAGCTGGGGGGGCGATGTTGCTACGCAGGCAGAAGACAGAGGGGGGACATTGCTATCGCTTCATCAGGTTGGTCGCCTTCTGGTTGGCGTGGTCGATGCGGGACACGTTGAGAGTGGCCTGCAGAGAGAGGAGATCAAAGCAGTGATGAAAGCAGAGGGAGAGGATGGGTGGTTACCATGGTGATGGTGTGTTTGGGAGGCGTACCTTCCCCTGGACGCGCTCCATCTGGTCTCTCTGCGTGTCGATCTCGTTCCTCATGTCGATGACCATGCTCTTCAGGTTCCCCACGATGCTCCCCACGTGGGCCAGGTTCTCCTCCATCTCGTCCTCCCGCCCGTCGTGGGTCACTCTGTAACACGGCGAGACCTTCGTGACCTGGAAGGGGGGTCTGGGTTTGTCTGCGGGTGAACAGGAAGTGAGTGGTGCTCACCTGCGTATGTACCCCCCACTCATGATCATGATCTCCCGCTCGTCAACGACGTGCGTCGACGGCGGCTGATTAGAGACGACGGCGTCCTGGCTGGAGGCTCCGCCCCACACGGCCTTGTAGGCGCCGCTCTCCTCAAAGGCCTTCAGTCTACGGCACAACGGCGCGGTTAGCCTGACCTTTGATCTGAACCCTTTGATCCGAACGTGTGGAGCTGAGCGGCACCCACTTGTCACAGGCGCAGAGGCCGCAGCACCGGTCCAGGTCGGTCAGGTTCTTCTCCGCCTCCTTCATGTCAGAGTTGATCTGATCCAAACCCTCCTCGATCCGCTCCAGCTGCTCTGAGGCAACACAGGATGTGGACCTTCACAGAGGCCTGGTGACTCCTTGGTAAACAAGGCTAACCCTGGCTAACCGAGGCTAACCTTGTTAACCGAGGGTAACTTGGTGACCGTGGTTAACCGAGGGTAACCTTGTCTTGGTGACCGTGGCTAACCTTGTTAACCGAGGCTAACCTTGTAACCTTGTTAACCGAGCCTACCTTGGTGACCGTGGTTAACCTTGTTAACCGAGGGTAACCTTGTCTTGGTGACCATGGCTAACCTTGTTACCCGAGGCTAATTTCCCTATGGGGATGAATAAAGTACATCTTAATCTTAATCTTTAACCTTGTTACCCTTGCTAACGTGGCTAACCTTGTTAACTGAGGGTAACCTTGTCTTGGTGACCGTGGCTAACCTTGTTACCCGAGGCTAATTTCCCTATGGGGATGAATAAAGTACATCTTAATCTTAATCTTTAACCTTGTTACCCGAGGCTAACCGTGGCTAACTTGTTACCTTGTTACCGAGGCTAACCTTGTAACCTTGGTGATCGTGGCTAACCTTGTTAACTGAGGGTAACCTTGGTGACCGTGGTTAACCTTGTTAACCGAGGCTAATTTCCCTATGGGGATGAATAAAGTACATCTTAATCTTAATCTTTAACCTTGTTACCCGAGGCTAACCGTGGCTAACCTTGTTACCCTAGGCTAACCTTGCTAACCGTGGCTAACCTTGTTACCCGAGGCTAACCGTGGCTAACTTCACACAGCACCAACTCTTCCACTCATCCATTTCTCTAGAAAGAAACTTTTACAACACTTGGAACAAGTTTATAATTTAAAATGTTTTTACATTGTATCAAACCAAATTAGAAAAAAGGAAATTGACAAAGGTTTCTCCTGATTGGCTACTTCCTGGTTTTCTGTGAGGACTCCTTGTTTACCTCCTTGTTCGTCCAGCATGACCAGAGTCCTGATCCCAGCGTCTTTGCTCTGCACAGAAGAACAGAAATGAGCTCCCACTGATTCTGGTCCGGGTCCAGGTGACACCGTCCGGGTCTCTGGGATCCACCAGGATCCCGGCTGGAGCCTCAGCATGTTAGCCTGAGACCAACTAGGACCGGCTAAAGTTCTCCAGCATCACGCTAACCATGTGGTTACCTCCTCAACTAGCTGCATCATCCTCCTCGTGCTCTCCAGAGACTGGAAGAAAGGAAAAGGATCAAAGAGGCCATTTTAATGAAAGGCAAAACAGGTAAACGAGTAAACAGGTAAACAAAGGACTCCTGAATATGTGTTATAGTGAGGACCAAGTGTGTGTTCATGTGTAAACATCAAGTCCATCTTCAGAGACGGAGGAGGTGGCGAGGGACCAACGACCTCCTGTGACCTTTAAAACAGCCCAGCAGGAGAGAGAGTGTGTGTAGGTGTGTGTGTAGGTGTGTGTGTAGATGTGTGGGTGTGTGTGTGTGTGTGTGTCTCCATGTGAGTTCCTCCAGCTCCCCGAGGGTTGCTGCCCATCCGGCGCCATGGTAACCAGCAGCACCATGACTCACTCGTACTAGAATCAAACCCACAACCTCCTCTCCTTCGCTGATGCGCTCACCTCATCTGTCACCTGATTGGCTCTCCTCTGAAGCTCCTCCTGCTCTGGTAGAGTGGGCGGGGCTGATGCCATCTGAGAGGGTGTGTGTGAGGGTGTGTGAGAGTGTGTGGGTGTGTGAGAGGGTGTGTGAGGATGTGTGTGGTGTGTGAGAGTGTGTGGTTGGTGAGAGGGTGTGTGAGGATGTGTTGGATGTTTGTGGGTGTGTATGGGGGTGTGTGGGTGTGTGAGAGTGTGTGGGTGTGTGAGAGTGTGTGGGTGTGTGTGAGGGTGTGTGGGTGTGAGAGTTGTGTGGTTGTGTGTGTGTGTATGGGGGTGTGTGAGAGTGTGTGGGTTGTGAGAGTGTGTGGGGTGGTGTGAGGGTGAGGTGTGTGATGGTGTGAGAGAGAGAGGGAGGAAGAGAGAGCTCAGTTTCAGCTAAATGATCTTTTGAATATTTCTTCTAGTTTTTTTTGCTTTGGCAGACAGACAGACAGAGAGACAGACAGACAGACAGACAGGCAGGCAGGCAGAGAGACACAGGCAGGCAGGCAGACAGAGAGACAGACAGGCAGGCAGACAGACAGAGAGAGAGACAGACAGGCAGGCAGAGAGACAGACAGGCAGACAGAGACAGACAGACAGGCAGACAGAGAGACAGACAGGCAGACAGAGAGACAGACAGGCACAGAGAGACAGACAGACAGAGAGACAGACAGCAGGCAGGCAGAGAGACAGACAGGCAGACAGAGAGAGAGACAGACACAGACAGCAGGCAGAGAGACAGACAGGCAGACAGAGAGACAGAGACAGACAGCAGGCAGAGAGACAGGCAGAGAGACAGACAGAGAGAGAGACAGACAGAGAGACAGGCAGGCAGACAGACAGGCAGAGAGACAGGAGCAGGGTGGACACCTGTGTTGACCTCCAGCAAACATCGAGCACTTCCTGCCACCTGCTGCGCGCTGTGACGTCACCCGGAGGCTCCCCGGACCTGCACTTCCATGACTTTTAAGCTTTTATTGCCTATTTTCACTTTATTAGATTCTTTATTGGCACAGAGCTAATTGCTGTGACCTAAAACGATCGATCACGCATTCAAACACGAGCACGAGCGCGCACGAGCGCCCATTAGCGTAAAAGAGTCGTTATCTGACTCAAATGGCTAATTTAACACTTCCGGTGTGACATCATAACCACGGAACCGCGGACTTACCTGCTCGGTTTTTATCCCTAAACGGCTCCTTTGCTCCCGTCCTGCAGCTGCTGCGCGTCACACCTGTTGTGCGTCGCCTCCGCCCCTCTCATCCTCACATCGGCGCGCCCACACACGCGCACGAGCACGCCGATGGCCGCCATCAGCGACTTCCGTTTGATTTCGTCGCATTTAAATCAAAGGTGAGTTGGGAAAAAACAAAATAAAAAAAAGGTAACCCCAGTGGAATAACGACACCCCATAATACTTCAACATTCTTTATTTTACTCAAACTTCTGATTTTTAGCCAAATTAAAGTAACATATATATAAATCAGTTCCACGCGCCGCCACCAGGAGGCGCCACACACAAACGTGGAGGTTCAGGTTGGTCCCGGTTACACATGATGGGTTGGAATGAGCTCAGCGCTGCCCTGCCCAGGTTTCTGGCCGTTAGTGCACGTGGAGGTGGTGGAGGTGCACGCGCCCACGTCCTCAGGAGTACATGGTGAGCTGCAGCCACTGCAACAGACAGCGCACGTTTGTAGTCAGCCAACATCTGCAGCTGTCTCACCTCCAGCTGCACATCTGGACCTCCAGCTGCACATCTGGACCTCCAGCTGCACATCTGGACCTCCAGCTGCACATCTGGACCTCCAGCCGGCACCACGCTTGGACATGGACGTCCGTCACACGTGGCGCTAGCTAACGTTAGCGGCTAGTTCACACAGCGGTTGAAGCGTGTTTCACCTCTTTAATGTCCAGCTCGATGGAGCCGTTGTTGTCTTTGTCCAGAGTCTTAAAGGCGCCTGTGCACACACACACACACGCACACACACACACACACGCACACACGCACACGTCAGCCAGAATGGGACGGATGTTGCGTTCAGGGACAGCAGAGGACGGAGACACTCACGGCACATCGCGTCCAGCCGCACGAGGCAGCCGATGAAGTTGTCAAAGTCCATGTTCTCGTGCTCGTCACTGTAGCGACGCACAATCATCTTGTAGAGCTGCTCGTTCAGAGGGAAGCCTGCGCACGTGCACACACACACACACACACACACACACACACGTGTTGATTGGAGGATTATTGTACTGAAGAATTCACCTTTACTCGCCGGACACACACACCCACACCCCCCCCCCACACACCACACACACACACCACACACCCCCCCCCACCACACACACACCACCCACACCCCCCCCCACACCCACACACACACACACACCCCCCCCCCACACACACACACACCCACACCCACCCCCCCCCCCACACACACCACACACACCCACACCCACCCCCCCCCCCCCCCCCCCCACACCCACACCCACCCCCCCCCCACACACACACCCCACCCCCCCCCCACCCACCCCCCCCCCCCCCACCACACACACACACACCCCACACCCACCCCCCCACACACACACACACCACACACACACACACACCACACACACACACCACCCACACCCCCCCCACACACCACACACACACACACACCCACACCCACCCCCCCCCCCCCACACACACACACACACCCCCCCCCCACACACACACACACACACACACAACCCACACCCCCCCCCCACACACACACACCCACACCCACCCCCCCCCCCACACACACACAACACACACACACACACCTGCGGCCTGGAAGGCTCCAGGAAGCTCGCGGGCGCTGATCACACCTGAGCCGTCGGCGTCATATTTCACGTAGACCGACTATAACAACAGAACAGCTGGACATTAAGAACGTGACAACAATGCCTCTGTTGCCATGGTGATGTAGCCACACCCACCTGCCACTTCTTGATGTTCCCCCACAGGTATATAAACTCCTGGAAGCCCAGTTTTCCTGTACTGTCACTCTGGAGATGTGGGTCAAAGCTCACAGCCACAGTAAATAATGCGGAATGTTGTCAGGTGAATTCCCACGTTAGCGGCGGCGTGCTGCGATCTCTCGCTGCGAGCGCATCCGTGTGTTCAGGAACACACTCAGGAAACACCACCTGCTGTGTTGCTGCCACTCAGGGATGCGTGTGAATGGTGCTGTGTGCTATGAGCGGTTAGCAGCAGCAGCAGCGTTAGCAGCAGGGTTAGCAGCAGCAGCGTTAGCAGCAGGGTTAGCAGCAGGGTTAGCAGCAGCAGCAGCTACAGCAGCAGCTACAGCAGCAGCAACAGCAGCAGCAGCAGCAGCAACAGCAGCAGCAGCAGCAGCTACAGCAGCAGCTACAGCAGCAGCAACAGCAGCTACAGCAGCAGCAGCTACAGCAGCAGCTACAGCAGCAGCTACAGCAGCAGCAGCAGCAGCTACAGCAGCAGCAGCAGCAGCAGCTACAGCAGCAGCAGCAGCTACAGCAGCAGCAGCAGCAGCAGCAGCACCAGCAGCAGCAGCTACAGCAGCAGCAACAGCAGCAGCAGCAGCAGCTACAGCAGCAGCAGCAGCTACAGCAGCAGCAGCAGCAGCAGCACCAGCAGCTACAGCAGCAGCAGCACCAGCAGCTACAGCAGCAGCAACAGCAGCAGCAGCAGCAGCAGCAACAGCAGCTACAGCAGCAGCTACAGCAGCAGCACAGCAGCAGCAACAGCAGCTACAGCAGCAGCTACAGCAGCAGCAACAGCAGCAGCAGCAGCAGCTACAGCAGCAGCAGCTACAGCAGCAGCACAGCAGCTACAGCAGCAGCAGCTACAGCAGCAGCTACAGCAGCAGCAGCTACAGCAGCAGCTACAGCAGCAGCAGCAGCAGCTACAGCAGCAGCAGCTACAGCAGCAGCTACAGCAGCAGCTACAGCAGCAGCAGCAGCAGCTACAGTAGCAGCTACAGCAGCAGCAGCAGCTACAGCAGCTACAGCAGCTACAGTAGCAGCAGCTACAGCAGCAGCAGCTACAGTAGCAGCAGCTACAGCAGCAGCAGCTACAGCAGCAGCAGCAGCATTAGCAGCAGGGTTAGCAGCAGGGTTAGCAGCAGGGTTAGCAGCAGCAGCAGCAGGGTTAGCAGCAGGGTTAGCAGCAGGGTTAGCAGCAGCAGGGTTAGCAGCAGCAGCAGCAGGGTTAGCAGCAGCAGGGTTAGCAGCAGCAGCAGCAGGGTTAGCAGCAGCAGGGTTAGCAGCAGGGTTAGCAGCAGGGTTAGCAGCAGGGTTAGCAGCAGCAGGGTTAGCAGCAGCAGGGTTAGCAGCAGGGTTAGCAGCAGGGTTAGCAGCAGGGTTAGCAGCAGCAGCAGCAGGGTTAGCAGCAGCAGCAGCAGGGTTAGCAGCAGCAGCAGCAGGGTTAGCAGCAGCAGGGTTAGCAGCAGCAGCAGCGTTAGCAGCAGGTTAGCAGCAGCAGCAGCGTTAGCAGCAGGGTTAGCAGCAGCAGCAGCAGGGTTAGCAGCAGCAGGGTTAGCAGCAGCAGGGTTAGCAGCAGCAGGGTTAGCAGCAGCAGGGTTAGCAGCAGGGTTAGCAGCAGCAGCAGCAGGGTTAGCAGCAGCAGGGTTAGCAGCAGCAGGGTTAGCAGCAGCAGGGTTAGCAGCAGCAGGGTTAGCAGCAGGTTAGCAGCAGGGTTAGCAGAGCCACACGGCGGTCTGTGGAAGGATACGTCCATGACGGCGACCATGCTGCGACACGACTCGATGCTGAATCCGTCAGTCTTCATATTATCGACTGAAACAAACAACAAAGCGTTCAGACGGGCAGTTGCATCACTTCCTGTTTACATCAACCAATCAAAGTGGACTCACATTTGGTAACAATTTTGTTGAGGATGTCCATCAGCTCAGTCGGACTCACCTCCATGTCCTGCTGAAGCACAGGCGTGATGAAGAGCACAGGATAACCTCATAACCCCCCCACCCCCACACACACACACACACCCCCACACCCCCACACACACCCCCACCCCCACACACACACACCCCCACACACACACACACACACACACACCCCCACACACACACCCCCACACACACACACCCCCCCACCCCCACACACACACACACCCCGAGATTCTAGAAGAAGATCCAGAGATGAACGTTCTGGTAAAACTGGTGCCCACACCCCAGCCATGACTCACGCCTCGAGTTCCTCCCTGCCGGGGAATGGCAGGAATGGTGTGTGTGTGTGTGTGTGTGTGTGTGTGTGGTGTGTGTGTGTGTGTGTGTGTGGTGTGTGTGTGTGAATCTCAGCACGACGGCACCATTGTGTTTGTTGGGAAAAGTTGACCCAACAAAGCTTTGTGGTTGTCTCAAACCTCCCAGGATGCGTCCCAGAGGACAGAGGACAGCGTCCTGGGACTGACCCGGACTGACCCGGACTGACCCGCCTGCGCTGCAAGTGGGCGGAGTTTGAAATGTGGCCGACTTCAGGCAGGTGTGGCGAGCGACCACAGAAAACGTCATTCAGAGGGTGAGTGGACGCACCCAGAGCCACTGAAGCTCTTTAGGAAGCTAACGTTAGCATCCCTGCAGCTGATGGAGGAGCAAACAACAAGAGCTCTGTGTGTGTGTGTGTGTGTGTGGTGTGTGTGTGTGTGTGTGTGTGTGTGTGTGTGTGTGTGTGTGTAAAACCAGAGCTAATCCAGATGAAACTGGAATGAGGGGATGGACTCACGTCTCCTGCCAGCTGACTGAAAAGTCTCCGGTACTTTTTCTCCTCCTCGGACTCATGTGTTTCAGCAAAGTTCAGAGGTCGGCGAGGAGGCGGCTGCGCACACACACACACACACACACACACACACACACACACACACACAGAGTGAGCATGGTTGCTGGTGTTAGCCTTGTTGCTGGTGTTAGCATCGTTGCTACTCACTGGGTCGGAGGGGTGAAACTGGGATGGATCGATGTCACTGTGGAGAAAGTAGAACCATGAGCCGTTAGCCTAGCCTAGCCTAGCCTAGCTTAGCACAGGTGTTGTCTCGGTTCTGTGTTCCCACCTCACAACATCAATGACTTTTTTGAAGAAGCTCTGCACCAGGAACATGTTGGCGGCTGAAGAAAGATCAAAGACCTGAAATGAGAGTTTGATCCTTCAGATGTTTCTGTCCAACAACCCTGTCAGGTTCTGATTCTGACTCTGCTCTCTCATGTCTCAGCAGCAGAACCCCTGAGCAGAACCCCTGAGCAGAACCCCTGAGCAGAACCTCTGAGCAGGGAACCTCCTGTCCGCTCGCGCAACTCTCTGATACGGGGTTTTTCCATAGCCCCTGAACGCATCACTAAGTGCGATCCTTGGAAAAGTTGATTATTGGAATTTTCCACCGTTCAACAACGTGAAAAACGTAACTTGATATGTCCACTATCGCGGTACACACGCGCGCGCGCGCACACACACACAGACAACCATTGAAACAACATTATAAAATGATGATCACGGTGGAGTTTCTCCGCTCACCTCTGCGTTCTGCTGCTGCTGGAGACCGAAACGACACCAAAGGAAGCAGAAGCTCCGACTGACGAACACGCCCAGGTCGTCTGACAGGCCGGGGGGGTCCGAAAACAGGTTCTCTTTCATTGCAACCCCGCCCGGCGCGTGCACACACACACACACACACACACGCACTCAGTGAGTTCTCCTCCAGGTCCTAACGTCGCCTGGCTCCTGTGTGCAGATCATGATGCGTTCAGGGTTCTGACTGGTCCAAACACCCCACCACCACCACCAAGTATCGTTTGTGATCAAATTCAACCAGAACAAGAACAGATGACGTCGCTTAATGGGACAGAAAGTTTAAAAATATGATGGTTTAAGTTTTAGGGAATAATCCGCGATAGCGGGCAGAGCCAGCAGGGGGCGGTGTGGAGCACTCGAGTGTGTTTCACCTGTGGGCGATCACACAGGACGATTGATCCACCTGCAAGTGGCCTTTGATCTGTCATGTGACTCATGTTACTGCTGCGCGTGGACCCCGTGTGTGTGTGTCAGGTGATTATCAGAGAAGGGTGAGACTGTTGCTCTTTATTGATCAGATAAAGGGGGGGGGGTCGCTATTCCTTCATCTAACTAATCACACTTTACTCTCAACAGTGCAGAAACTGGCACAGGAAGTAGGAAGGGTTGGGGGGCGAGTACTGTCCGAACCGGACGCAGCAGAACCAGAGGAAAGAAACCACTGGACTGAGGAAACTGGGAATGCTGGGAGGGAGGAAAAGCTGGTCTGGAGCTCTGCAGAGGGTCCGGGTCGGAGTTTGTCCAATTCCTGACCTCTACTGGGACATTAAAATGATTTAGGGATCCAGTAAGGAAGAGGTTCTGAAGCTGGCACCGGCCTCGGACAGGAGGTAGCCCCCAAAACGACGGAGGCTCATAAGTCCTACGGTCAGTGAACGCCTCACCCCACTGTCAACCGCCTGCGTCACAACCGGAACCCGGAAGTGCGACGGTCCTGTGAGCTGGTCCAGCGCTGCGTTCTGAGTTCTGCTGCTGGCTCATATGGCGAGCTTTGCGGGTCCGGGTCGGACCGGGCCGGGCCTCTGGTCCTGGCCGCTGCTCCTGTTGCTGCTGCCGGACAGAACGGGCCGGTCAGCGCGATATCCGAGGCCGGGAAGTGGATCCTGGATGTGGACAGCGTGAGTTCCGCCAACGTAGCCGCGCACGCGTCTCTGCGGGAGTTCTGGGGTTCTGCGGGTCAGAGAGTGGGTCAAAACGGTGCTGGAGATATTCTGAGACGTGCGTGAGACAGAACCGGACAACAGTGGATGTATCAATGATGTATAAATGTCATTTACGTGCACGAGCACAGGTACACGCCCTCACAGCTCAGTATACTGGACCCGTCCTGGACCCGGCAGTCATGGACCCGACAGTCATGGACCCTGGGAGTCCAGCGGTCCTGATTGGGTTTGTTGTGTTTCAGGAGCTGCTGCAGCAACAGAACTACTTCCGGTTCACTAAAACGCTCTTCAACGGCACCATCGTCCACCTCAAACGTGAGTGGTACCGGTGCCACCCAGCAGGGGGCGCCACGACAGCCCGGTTCTGATGCCTTTGCTCAGCCGCTCCTTGTCATGGTCTCAAGCCTTGTGTGTGTGTGTGTGTGTGTGTGTGTGCGCGTGCGTGCAGTCCTCTCAGGGACCTGTAACGCATCACTTCCTGTCCACCTCAACGTCTCCTGGTACCTGAGGAGCTCGCGCTGCTACGATGAGGTCATCAACCTGAACGTGAGGCGCAGCTCCGACACGGAACCACACACACACACCCCAACAACTGTGTGTGTGTGTGTGTGTGTGTGTGTGAGAGAGATCTGATTTGGTTGTGTTTCCAGGACACCAGTGTGGGACTTTATTTTGGGTCACCAAAGGTCAGACAGCCTGGAGGGAACGGATATTATAGCTTTCATCAATATCCTGCGTTCACCTGCCAGGCGCACATCAAGCCTAACATGGTAACACACACCCACACACACACACTCACAGACACACACACTCCCACACACACACACCCCCTGATCCCCAGTGTCTGCTGTGCTGTCCCAGTTCGGTC
Source organism: Takifugu flavidus (assembly GCF_003711565.1). Classification (NCBI taxonomy): domain Eukaryota; kingdom Metazoa; phylum Chordata; class Actinopteri; order Tetraodontiformes; family Tetraodontidae; genus Takifugu; species Takifugu flavidus. The sequence goes on along the minus strand of NC_079531.1, from coordinate 13,841,378 downwards.
TGGACCGTTTTGAGACGCCAACACACCTGGTGGAGCTGAAGCTTCCACAGGTGAGCAGAACACCTGATGTTTGAGGTTTGGACTCGCTGATTTGGACCCGACCGCTGATCCGTGTTGTGTGTTCTCAGCCCACCGCAGCTCAACACACCAGCGTCAGGAGGAGGCGCGAGGTGGACCCCCCCAAACCCAAGGTACTTGATCCTCCTTCAGGACCCTGCAGACCTCAATGGGGCTGCTGGGTCCAGAACCTGGAGGGCGCGGAGCTGAGGAGGTCCCAGTCCAACCACAGGGAACTGGTCTGACTGGTTTGGTGCTGGGCCGGTGTTTGAGCACCAGCTCTCAGATGAGACCAGGAACTAAACGGACCCGTTTGTCACCTGTGTCACGTTCCCTCCTGTCACACACACGTCTTTGGTTGGTGTTTTCAGACTGCAGAGAAGAGTCCAGAGAAGAGTCCTGAAGACAAGAAGGACGACGTCCCGGTAAAGGTGTGTTAAGACATTCCAGTACAGGTGTGTTAAGACATTCCAGTACAGGTGTGTGTGGACGTCCCAGTACAGGTGTGTGTGTGTGGACGTCCCAGTACAGGTGTGTTAAGACGTCCCAGTACAGGTGTGTTAAGACATTCCAGTACAGGTGTGTGTGGATGTCCCAGTACAGGTGTGTGTGTGGACGTCCCAGTAAAGGTGTGTTAAGACATCCCAGTACAGGTGTGTGTGGACGTCCCAGTACAGGTGTGTTAAGACATTCCAGTACAGGTGTGTGTGGAAGTCCCAGTACAGGTGTGTGTGTGTGGGCGTCCCAGTACAGGTGTGTGTGTGTGTGGGCGTCCAGTCCAGGTGTGTGTGTGTGGGCGTCCCAGTACAGGTGTGTGTGTGGACGTCCCAGTCCAGGTGTGTGTGTGTGGGCGTCCCAGTACAGGTGTGTGTGTGTGTGGGCGTCCAGTCCAGGTGTGTGTGTGGACGTCCCAGTCCAGGTGTGTGTGTGGGCGTCCCAGTCCAGGTGTGTGTGTGGCGTCCCAGTCCAGTTGTGTGTGTGGGCGTCCCAGTCCAGGTGTGTCCGGGCTCCTCACCACCTCTGTCCTCTCTCAGTCGTCCAGGCCTCCTCACTTCGACGCTGTTGCTCGGAGCTGGGACGACGGACCGTACATGTTCATCCTGCACATCCAGGAGCTGAGCGGGAAGGAGCGTCCTCCAGAGGCCTCACAACCCTGGAGGCTCCGGCGTCAGTCTCACACACACACACACACACACACACACACACACACACACACACACACACACACACACTCTGTGAAACGCAGCTGATGTGGGGACACGTGTGTTTCAGTGCAGATCAGCATGACGGGTCCTCACGACTACATCTCGGCCTCGGAGTGGCCTCTGATGATGGTAAGGACACACGTCTGGAACGTCCTGCCGGCCCGGTCCGCTCCGGCCCGGTCCGCTCCGGCCCGGCCCGGCCCGGCCCGGCCCGGCTGAACCCACCCACAGCTGCCGTGTGTTGCAGTTCTACATGGTCATGTGCATCGTGTACGTGCTGATGGCGGCCGTCTGGCTGCTCCTGTCCTCCTGCTACTGGAGGGACCTGCTCAGGATCCAGTTCTGGATCGGCGGAGTCATCTTCCTGGGAATGCTGGAGAAGGCCGTGTACTACGCCGAGTTCCAGAGCATCCGATACGACGGCTCGTCAGGTAGGACGGGAGTGGTGGCGTTCCGAGGGAGGCGGGCTGTTGACGGGCGCCGTGTGTCCTCCTGCAGTCCAGGGGGCGCTGCTGTTCGCCGAGGCCCTGTCGGCGTTGAAGAGGACTCTGGCCCGGGTGCTGGTGATCATCGCTAGTCTGGGATACGGGATCGTGAAGTGAGTTAGGCAACTAACCAGCTGGTTAGTGCTGGTCAGCTGACCGCCCTCTCCCCCCCGCAGGCCCCGCCTGGGCGCCCTGCTGCACCGCGTGGTGGGCGTCGGCCTGCTGTACCTGGTGTTCTCCATCATCGAGGGGATCCTGCGCGTCAGCTCAGTGAGGAGCGCACACACACACACACACACACACACACACACACACGTGCCCCCTGGCCTGAGTGTGTGTGACCTCCCCCCAGGAACGAGGCACCTCTGACAGCAGCATGCTTCTGTGTGATATTGTACTGGCCTTCATTGACTCCTGTGTTGTCTGGTGGATATCCTTTGAACTGGTCCCTGGTCACCCAGGTGCACCTCCAGGGGAGCTTCCTGTGGCCACTAGGGGGCGCTGTGGGGCTTCAGTTTCTGTGCTGCCGCCTCCACCAGGTCTTTGGTGGACTCGGCTCCCTCTTCCTGCTTCTCCCGGCTCCTCCTTGGGTCTGTCTGCTCCTCTTTTTCCGCTCTTCCCTCCTTCATCCCCCTTTTCTTTGCTCCAGGCTGAAGATGACGTCGTCCTCTTGGCCGCTATCCCTCTGGCTGTGCTCGACTCCTCCCTCTGCTGGTGGATATCCGCTACTGCGCCTCTCTGTGGGCCACAGACGGGCCACAGACGCGTTCCACCTGTGTTTCTGTTCTGTTAGCTTGTTGCTACATATGCTGAGAAACAATGAGAAGCTAAGAGTGTGTGGGGCTGCTGGGTGGTGCTGGCCGGGGTTCTTGGGTGGTGCTGGCCGGGGTTCTTGGGTGGTGCTGGCCGGGGTTCTTGGGTGGTGCTGGCCGGGGTTCTTGGGTGGTGCTGGCCGGGGTTCTTGGGTGGGCCCGTCCGGTTGTCTGGTTGCCCTCCTTGACTGCTGCCACATCTTCGTGAGCCTGGCCCAGACCATGAAGCTGCTGCGGCTGCGGAGGAACGTGGTGAAGCTCTCGCTCTACAGACACTTCACCAACACGCTGATCTTCGCCGTCATCGGTAACACAGCTGGCACATCTGCTCACAGCCGAGTTTCTGTTGTCTCACGCCTCTGACCGCCCTTTCAGCCTCGGTCATCTTCATCATCTGGTCCAAGATGACCTTCAGGATGTCCTCCTGCCTGTCTGTAAGTAGCGGCGCTTCCGGAGGGTCGGGCTCTTCCTGTGGGGGGGTTGTGATGGGCGCTGTGTCTGCAGGACTGGAGGGAGCTGTGGCTCAACGACGCCTTCTGGGCCTTCCTCTTCTCCATCATCCTGCTGGTCATCATGTTCCTGTGGCGCCCGTCCTTCAATAACCAGAGGTAACGCGGGAGCCGCCGCCGCGGCGCCCCTCTGGCGCCCCTCTGGCGCCCCTCTGGCGCCCCTCTGGCGTCCCTCTGGCGCCCCTCTGGCGCCCCTCTGGCGCCCCTCTGGCGCCCCTCTGGCGCCCCTCTGGCGTCCCTCTGGCGCCCCTCTGGCGCCCCTCTGGCGTCCCTCTGGCGCCCCTCTGGCGTCCCTCTGGCGTCCCTCTGGCGTCCCTCTGGCGTCCCTCTGGCGTCCCTCTGGCGCCCCTCTGGCGCCCCTCTGGCGCCCCTCTGGCGTCCCTCTGGCGTCCTCTGGCGTCCCTCTGGCGCCCCTCTGGCGCCCCTCTGGCGCCCCTCTGGCGCTCGGCCGTTAAAGCCCTTTGTCTCTGGCAGGTACGCCTTCAGCCCTCTGCTGGACGAAGAAAGCGAGGAAGAGGAGAAGGAAGCGGTGATGAACGAGGCCTTTGGTGGGAACGCCTTCCTCCTCTCGGAGCGCTGAGCTCTGTGCTTCCTCTCAAACGCTCATGTTTGTGTCTGCAGAGGGGATGAAGATGAGAGGGATGAAGAACGAGAGCAACGGCGCCGCCAAGGCCAGCAAGGTGGTGAGTGAGCCCGCTCAGGTGAGACCGCGGGTCACGTGACCCACCTGAGGTCCTGATGGGTTGTTCTTGCTTCAGGATGAGGATCTGAAGTGGGTGGAGGACAACATCCCCTCCTCTATGGCCGACGTGTAAGTTCCACCTGTGCTGATGTGGCGCCGCTGTGGCGCCTCTGTGGCGCCGCTGTGGCGCCGCTGTGGCGCCGCTGTGGCGCCTCTGGGTCACACGCCGCCTCATTCACGCTGTCGCTGTCCCCCACAGAGCGCTGCCCCCCCTGCTGGACTCTGATGAGGTTTGTGTTGAAGATCCCTCCCCGTCCGGTCCTACTGTGACGTCATTAACCCAATAACCTGACCCCTGGAGCGGTCGCGGGCGGCGCCCGCGTCATTTTTCCTGCCTGTAGTTCGCATTCTGACCAGCAGATGGCGACAGAACCCGCGCCGCCCTGAGCTGTTGCCATGGTTACGTAACTGCCCCGACAGTTTATCAGTGATCATAAATGAGGAGACCAGTTGAGTCGTGCCTGTTTAAGCTGAAACTGTCTGATGTTTGGGATGTTGTTGCTAACGATGTTGCTAACGATGTGACGCTGATCCCTGATTAGACGCCTAATTAAGGGAAACGAGCCGAGCGATGAAGGTTGGGAGACGTCAGGATCAAACCTGATCAGCTCGGTTCCATCTCCGGGGGGAGGGGGGGCTGCAGCGTCATCAAACATCCAATAATAATCCTCACGTCTGCTGTGTCGCAGGAAGCCATGACGACCAAATTTGAGATGTCAAAGATGGAGTGAAGCAGGAGCTAAAGGAGAAGCGGAGAGACGGGTGGATCAATGAGGAAAAGGAGTGTTTGATTCGGTGTCGGGATGATTTAATCACACACACGTGCACACACACGTGCACACACACGTGCACACACAGTTCATGTTTGTGGAAGTTCTGATCCTGTTTCAACCTTTGATACAAGAAACTGGAAAAATTGTATTTTTACTGAAGATTAAACTGGTTCTGTTGCCAGCTGTGTGTGTGTGTGTGTGTGTGTGTGTGTGTGTGTGTGTGTGTGAGTGTGTGTGTGTAAAACTCAACATTAAACCACAGGGACAAACATCCCTGCTTTTCTACCTTTGTGAGGACTTTGATTGACACCCTGACCCCTGACCCCTGACCCAGCTCTGACCCCTCAAACAGCCCTTTGGATGGATCCCCCCCCCCCACTGAGGTTAGCGGGTTAGAAGTTCTACCCATAGAAACATGCTAGCTAACCAGTTGGAGCCGGAGGGTTGTCGGTTCCATCCCCAGGCCAGACAAAGCATGGCAGGTGTTCTGCTAGTAGGGGGAGGGGCCAGAACACTGCCCAGGTACCCTTGAGCAAGGTGCTGAACCCACAAACGCTCACACAGGACCCTGAGGTGAGCTAGTGGGGGGCTGGCCTTCACCCACAGGTGCCCCCTCCCCGAGGCCCTGGAGGGATGAAGAGGGGAGGAAGAGGAGACGAGACCACCGATGGGGGTGTGGGCGGAGCCCCGGGGGCGTGGCGGAACAGCCGGTGGGCGGAGCCTGGGGCGGAGCCGCTCCGCCCTCATCAGAGCTCCTGAACTCTGCAGTGAACCAGCTGACCCTCAGCCCAGAGGTCCGGGCTTCCATCAGAACCACACCGAGGGAACGGACCGAGGCTCGACAGGTACCAGCCGTGGCGTTGGGAGCCATTATGGGATGGAGCCCAGTCGGGTCACCCACACGCTGCAGGAGCTGCAGATCCAACATGGAAGAGCAGGTTCTGACTACAGGCTAACGTTAGCGCGCACACACACACACTCTCTCCCTCACACACACACACACTGTCCTTCACACAGACACACACTCTCTCCCTCACACACCACACTCTCTCCCTCACACACACACACTCTCTCTCCCCTCACACCACACACACTCTCCCTCACACACACACACACTCTCTCCCTCACACACACACAGTCTCTCCCTCACACACCCACACTCTCCTCCCACCTCACACACACACACACTCTCCCTCACACACACACAGCCTCTCCCTCCCACACACACCCACTCTCTCCCTCACACCACACACTCTCTCCCTCACACACACACACTCTCTCCCTCACACACACACTCTCCCTCACACACACACACTCTCCCTCACACACACAACCTCTCCCTCACACACACACACTCTCCCTCACACACACACACACTCTCCCTCACACACACCACACACTCCTCCCTCACACACACACGCTCTCTCCCACACACACAACACACACCTCGTCTACTCTAATATGGGAAATCTCAGTATTTTTCTCTCTTGCGTAACAGGATGAGATTATCAATATAAATTGAGCGGCTGGTGTTATGAAGCCCCGCCCACTCTCTCTCTCACACACACACACACTCTCTTACACACACACACTCTCTCTCACACTCTCTCTCACACTCTCTCTCCACACTCTCTCTCACACACACACTCTCTTACACACACACACACACACTCTTACACACACACACACACGCTCTCACACACTCTCTCACACACACACACCACACTCTCTCACACCACACACACACACACACACACACACACACTCTCTCTCACACACACACTCTCTTACACACACACACACGCTCTCTCTCACACACTCTCTCACACACTCTCCCCCACACACACTCCTCTCCCACACACACTCTCTCTCCCACACACACACTCTCTCCCACACACACACACTCTCTCTACACACACCACACTCTCTCCCACACACACACACTCTCTCCCACACACACACACACTCTCTCACACACAACACTCTCTCTCCAACACCACTCTCTCTCTCCCACACACACACACTCTCCACTCTCCCACAACACACACACCACACACACTCTCTCTCCCACACACACACACTCTCTCTCCCACACACACACACTCTCTCTCTCCCCACACACACTCTCTCTCCCACACAACAACCAACTCTCTCTCTCCCCCACACACTCTCTCTCCCACACACACACTCTCTCTCTCTCCCCACACACACACTCTCTCTCTCCCACACAACACACAACCTCTCCTCTCCCACACACTCTCCTCTCTCTCTCCCACACACACCTCTCCTCCCACACACACACACTCTCTCTCTCCCACACACACACTCTCTCATCCTCTCCCCCCACACACACACCTCTCTCTCCCCCCCCACACTCCATCTCCCCCACACACACTTCTCTCACACACACACACACACCTCTCTCTCTCTCCTCACACCCGCCACACCAACACACACACCACACACACTCTCAATCCTCCCACACCACACTCTCTCTCTCTCTCTCACGCACCACACACACACACCTCCTCACTCTCTCTCGACCCCCACACACCCTCTCTAACTCTCTCCCACCCACCCACACACACTCTCTCCCACACACACACTCACTCTCTCCCCACCACACCGCACCCTCTCTCTCACACACACACCACACACTCTCTTCCAGACTCGCCCACACTCTCCTCTCCCACACACACCCTCTCTCGTCCACACTCCCCCACATCCCTTCTCTTCTCCCACACACACCCCCTCTCTCTCTCTCCCACCACACACTCTCCTCTCTCCCCCACACCACCACTCTCTCTCCCCCCCCACACACACCACCCACTCTCTCTCTCTCTCACACACACACACTCTCTCTCTCCCACACACACTCACTCCTCTCTCCCACACCCCCCTCTCTCTCTCCCACACACCCACACCCCACAACACACACCTCTCTCTCTCTCACACACACACTCTCTCTCTCTCCCACACACACCTCACTCCTCTCTCCACACCCCCCTCTCTCTCTCCCCCCCACCCCCTCACACACACCCACCCCACCCTCTCTCTCTCCCACACCCCCACCCTCTCTCACACCTCCCTCCACCCACACTCTCTCTCTCCCCCACACCACCCTCTCCCTCTCTCCCCACCACACACACTCCCACTCTCTCTCCCCACCCCTCCCTCTCTCTCTCCCTCCCACACACACTCGTCCATCTCGATGAAAATAGAGAATAATGAGCAGATTAGTTGTTAGTTTTAATCTTTATTGAAACACTGTTGACAGTTGCTAGCAGACGTGAGACCAACAGAACATCTTCATCATCATCATCATCATCATCATCATCGTTATGATTCTGATTATTTTAATTACAGCATGTGGTCGGGGGGGGACAGAACTTCTGTCCAGATTCTGAAATGAACATTTTAGAACTAAAATCCTGAAACATTTTCAGCTTTGATGTGAGAAAATATTGATTAAAAAAAGTAACAATAAATATTTTGTTACACAGATTAAAGGAATTTCAGACATTTAAAGTCTTAATTTCAACACCAGTCGGAATTTCAGAAAGGTTCAATGACACCAAACGTTACTTTTAAACTTTGGCAGGACACAGGAACACTGGGGGGGGGGTGGTCCTGGGGGGGCAGTCCTGGGGGGGATGGTCCTGGGGACGGTCCTGAATGGGGGGGACAGTCCTGGGGGGGGACAGTCCTGGGGGGGCAGTCCTGGGGATGGTCCTGGTGGGGGGGGGACAGTCGTGGGGGGGGCGCTGCTGCTGTCAAATATCTACTGGGGGGGTACGCTGGGGGGGTCTACCAACCAAGATGGCCATCAATAGAAAACTAAGTCTTTTTTTATTCTTTTTTATTCTTTAATTCCACCAATCAGGAGCTGGTGGGGGGGGCGACGGGGGGGGGCATTTTTTTTATCTCTTTAAGACAATATAAAATTTACAGAGGGGAAAAGAAGGAGGAGATGGAGGAGATGGAGGAGATGGAGGGCGGAATTATTGCTTTCTGAGGGAATTCTCATCTACGGGAATCTCATCCTCTCTCTCTCGCTCGCTCGCTCGCTCTGCTGATGGTTATTCAGGAGGTGGGAGAAGGGGGAGGGGCTTAGCGCTCCGTGCTCAGCCAATCCCGGCCAGTTCTAATCCTCTGTGGGGCCGCCCGCCTTTTAGTCTGGTAAATGATAACAGAAGAGACCGGAAACATAATTAAAAATGGGAAAAAACTCCGGAACGATCAATATTGTGCATCATAAACGGACTCTCCGTCCACCTGTCCTCCATCCCATCATAAACGGACTCTCCGTCCACCTGTCCTCCATCCCATCATAAACGGACTCTCCGTCCACCTGTCCTCCATCCCATCATAAACAGACTCTCCGTCCACCTGTCCTCCATCCCATCATAAACGGACTCTCCGTCCACCTGTCCTCCATCCCATCATAAACAGTCTCATCCGTCCACCTGTCCTCCATCCCATCATAAACGGACTCTCCGTCCACCTGTCCTCCATCCCATCATAAACGGACTCTCCGTCCACCTGTCCTCCATCCCATCATAAACAGACTCTCTCGTCCACCTGTCCTCCATCCCATCATAAACGGACTCTCCGTCCACCTGTCCTCCATCCCATCATAAACGGACTCTCCGTCCACCTGTCCTCCATCCCATCATAAACAGTCTCATCCGTCCACCTGTCCTCCATCCCATCATAAACAGACTCTCCGTCCACCTGTCCTCCATCCCATCATAAACGGACTCTCCGTCCACCTGTCCTCCATCCCATCATAAACAGTCTCCTCCGTCCACCTGTCCTCCATCCCATCATAAACGGACTCTCCGTCCACCTGTCCTCCATCCCATCATAAACCCTCTCGAACTCTCTCGCTCGCTCGTTTCCTTGCTAATCCTGCGCTACCTAGCTAAGCTAAAGCTAGTTAAGACGGGGGTGCAGAGGTCAGAGGTCATCTTCCCCCCCCCCCCACAGGGGGGCAGCATGTCTTTGCCCCCCCCGGTGTTTGATATGTTGCCGGTCAACAAGCTAGTTGTGTTGCTACAGGTTTTCACTGTGCTATCAGAGGTAGTGTGGGATTAGCCTAGCTTAGCACAATGACTGGAAGCAGCTAGCCTAAGACACCATCAGCTATGACTGATTGATACAATGGCAGAGCGTGGCAGCGCCCCCTGGTGGCAGGCGGCGCTGCACTTAAGCCCCTCCCCCTCCCAACCAACCGTAATGATAACTGTTGGGTTCCTTTCAAGCCTTATGCTAAGCTAGGCAAACCTTGAAGCTTGGATTGAACACGTGGATCCCAACAAACTCATGCAACACAAACAAACGAGCTAATCTTCACTAAGATATATTTGCATGAGCTTGTAGGCTAATATGTGCTTAGCATTCCATTTGGCACGTGTTGAACGTGTGTGTGTGTGTGTCACATGTCGCCATGGTAACAGCCATTCAGGCCGTTGTCCGGACACATCTCCCTCTCTAGCTGGTCGGCCGCTGCTGACATCACGTTTTGAACGATAGCCACGGCGGCGTCACGGAGTTCCCTCCTCTTCGCCTGCTCCTCCTCCTCCTCCTCCTCCTCCTCCTCTCCTGCTCTCTCGCTCTGGTCACATGACTCAGCCCTCCCTGCCTCACCGCCCCCCCCCCTGCTAACCACGTATGCTAGCTCAGGCTGCTGACAGGCTGGTCTACAGCCGAGGTTTGTTAGCACGCGCCTGTCGTTAGCGTCCTCCTGGCGGCTGCCGCCGGCGTCCAGCTCTGACTCACCGCTGTTCACCGCCGCCGTGGCGTTGATGATGGTGGCGTTGGCGTCGTCCTTGGCTCCCGCCTCCTTGACCTTCTTCACAGGGCTGGCCGCACTTTTCTCCTCCTCCTGGTGATTGTTTGTGGCGTGCTCCGCCTCGGCCGTACCGTTGGAGCAGCTGTTCTCCCCGTTGGTCACGGCGGCCTTGCTCGGCGTCTCCGCCGCCGCCGTCGCCGTTTTCTCCTCCTGCTCCTCCTCCACGCCATGGCTGGCGTTGGTCTCCTCGGGGGGCGTGGCCTCGGCCTGGCCTTCGGCGCCGCCTGCTTCTGCCCCTGCGCCTCCCTCCTTGGCCCCCTCGTGCTCCTCCTTGGCCCCCTCGTGCTCCTCCTTGGCCCCCTCGTGCTCCTCCTTGGCCCCCTCGTGCTCCTCCTTGGCCCCCTCGTGCTCCTCCTTGGCCCCCTCGTGCTCCTCCTTGGCCCCCTCTCCCAGGTCGATGCTGGTGGACTTACCCTTCCGCATGATGAAGTTCTTCAGGGAGACGGCGCGGCCGAAGTGGGAGCGCTTGGCCTTGGCCGACTTTCCGTCTTTTCCGTCCTCGGCTGGCTCCTCCCCTGCAGAGTCAACAACAATAAAGGCGTCACTGTGATGAATGGAGGGGCGGGTCTGTCACGTCCGGGCCAATGACGGAGCGGCGTGAGCCTCACCTGAGGCGGCGGCCGCAGTGGCGTCCTCCTCGCCACTGGGGGCGCACTCCGTGTTGGCGCGTTTGGACTTGGGAATGACGCGTTTCTTGAAGGACGTCCAGATCTCGTTGGCGTGCTGCGTCACTGTGCCTCCTCCCGCCCCCTTCTCCTCTTCGCCCCCCTCGTCCTTCTCCTTCTCGTCCTCTCCCTCGGCCTCCTTGGCCCCGCCCTCATCCTTCGCCTCCTCGCCACCCTCCGCCGGCTCCTCCGTTTTGGCGTTGTCGCCGGGGTCCTTGGCCTTGCCGCTGATGCCCACGATGGAGGAGTCCCGTTTCAGGCCCTGGAAGGTCCAGGAGCGCTTCAGCTTCCACCTCTTCTGCTGGCCGGAGTCTTTGGAGTCCAGCGTGGACGAGTCTCTGCCGCCACTTTCTCCCTCCGCCCCCTCCTCCCGCTCCTCGCCGCCACCGCCGCCGCCGCCGCCGGCGCCGCTCTTTTTGTGCGTCTTCTGAGCCATCATCTTCTTGAAGGAGTGCCAGCGCTTCATGTGCTTGGTGCTTGCTGAGGCCTTCTGGTCCCCTTCCGCCTCCGCCGAAGCTCCGCCCTCCTCGCCGGCCGCCTCCACCATGGCGTTAAGTGCCTCCGGATCTTCCAGCCGGTCCAGGGACTTCGACCGGACCTTGACCGGCTTCTGGCTCTCTGCCAGGGCGCCATCTTTTTTCTCGTTGCTACGATGGGAGAAAATCTTGGCCACCGGCTTCCTGATCAGATCCCGGACTGTGGATTTTGGCTCCGCCCCTTTGGCCTTCTCCGCCTTGTTCTCCTCCTCCTCTCCATTTTTGGGCGCTGTTTTTCCCTCCGCTTCCTCTCCTTCCTCGGCTCCTTTCTCGCCCTCTTTCTCCCCTCCCTCAGCAGCCGTCTCGTCTCCGCCCCCCCCGGCGCCGCCGCCGCTCTGCTCCTTCTTCTTCCTTCCCGCCATCACCTTCCCAAGACCACTCTTGTTGAGGAAGGAGTCCAGGAGGGAGGTTTTGGGTTCGGCAGTGTTTTCCTGTGGGGCTGCTGCGTCCCCGCTCGCCATTGGCCCCTCCCCCTCCTCCGGCCCCGCCGCCGTGCCCGCCGCGGCGTCGTTAACAGTCTCTTTGTTGTCGGCAGCGTCGCCGTCGACGCCGTCGTTAGCAACCGTCTCCACAGTCTCTGAGTTGGTGGCGTTCGCCGACTGCTCGGCTTCCGCCGCTTTGATCTCTGTGGTCTTCCCGTCCTCCTGGACCACCGGCGCCGCATCAGTCTCAGCTGCTGCCATTTTGAAAAAGGAAACCAACAACGACAAAAGGTGTCTCCTTCCTCGCCGTCTGCCCTCGCTCTGGCTCGGTTGCTCCTCTGGCGCCGCTCTCAGGTCATGGAGGTCAGGGTGGAGAACTGCTCCTCGGGGGAACAATAATCAGCATCGTCCTCCTGCGGAGAGAAGAGAGAGTTTGGATCAGCGGGTCTGGAGAACCTCCAGGTACCAGCGGAGGAGGTTCCACCTGTCCTGGACACGCCTCCCCGCTCCCACACCTTGGGAGGGTGAGCGGGGCGCTAGCACAACGGTCCGTAGCATCAGCTGCTGCTAGCTGAGGCTTCATCCTCGCTGGTTCTGCTCAGCCCAAACATCTCAGGACGCCTACAGTCAGAACCTGGAGAACCTCCACGGAGCCACAGTGGAGGAAGTGACGGTGAGACCAGGCAGCACCAGAACCACCAGAGCAGCTCCAGAACCACCATAGGAGCTCCAGAACCACCAGAGCAGCTCCAGAACCACCAGAGCAGCTCCAGATCACCAGAGCAGCTCCAGAACCACCAGAGGAGCTCCAGAACCACCAGAGCAGCTCCAGAACCACCAGAGGAGCTCCAGAACCACCAGAGGAGCTCCAGAACCACCAGAGCAGCTCCAGATCCACCAGAGCAGCTCCAGAACCACCAGAGCAGCTCCAGATCCACCAGAGCAGCTCCAGAACCACCAGGGGGGGGAGGGGAGAGGAGAGGAGAGGGAGAGGAGGGGGGGGGGGGAGAGGAGAGGAGAGGGGAGAGGAGGGGGGGGAGGGGAGGAGAGGAGGGAGGGGAGGGGAGAGGAGAGGGAGGAGAGGAGGGGAGAGGAGAGAGCAGAGGAGAGGAGAGGAGAGGAGAGGAGAGGAGAGGGAGGAGAGGAGAGGAGAGGAAGAGAGGAGAGGGAGGGAGGAGGGGAGAGAGGAGAGAGAGGGGAGGGGAGGAGGGGAGGAGAGGAGGGGAGGGGGAGGGGAGAGGAGAGGGAGAAGGAGAGGGAGAGGGAGGGAGGAGAGGAGAGGACAGAGGGGAGGGGAGGAGGGGAGGAGAGGAGAGGAGGGAAGAGGGGAGGGGAGAGGGGGAGAGGAGGAGAGGGAGGAGGAGAGAGGGAGAGGGATGAGGGAGGGGAGGGGGGAGGAGGGAGGGGAGGGGAGGAGGAGGGGAGGAGAGGAGAGGGAGAGGAGGAGGAGGGGAGGGAGAGGAGAGGAGAGGAGAGGAGAGAGAGGGAGGGGAGGGGGAGGGGAGGGGAGGGGAGGAGGAGGGGAGGGGAGGGGAGAAGAGGAGAGGAGAGGAGAGGAGAGGAGGAGGGGAGGGGAGGGGAGGGGAGGGGAGAGGAGAGGAGGAGGAGAGGAGAGGAGAGGAGAGGAGAGGAGGGGAGGGGAGGGGAGGGGAAGGGGAGGGGAGGGGAGAGGAGAGGAGAGGAGAGGAGAGGGAGGAGAAGGAGGGAGAGGAGAGGACGGGGAGGAGAGGAGGGGAGGGGAGGAGAGGAGAGGGAGGAGGGGAGGAGAGGAGAGGAGAGGAGAGGGAGAGGAGAGGAGAGGAGAGGAGAGGAGAGGAGGGGGCTCGTCTGTCTGACTCCTTCTGAGGCAGTCAGGGATCACACCTGATCACCTATAGAGTGAGGTCACATCCTGTTGTGTCCTTCCAACTTCCTGTTCAGATCCGATCAGCAGCTGGTCTCTTCATGGATCCTCCACTGTGGCTGAAATGACTGAGGAATGTTTTAAGCTGACTTTTTGTTGTGTCCTTCCAACTTCCTGTTCAGATCTGATCAGCAGCTGGTCTCTTCATGGACCTCCACTGTGGCTGAAATGACTGAGGAATGTTTTAAGCTGACTTTTTATCTGTAGTTTTATGGTTATTGACTGGCGACGCTAGCCTTAGCCCGCGGCTAGGTCAGGCATTAGCATGAGGTGTGTCCAGTGGTGGTGGTCACGCTGGGAGCAGCGGTTGTTGTTTTGTTGTGTAGCGTTTGATCCCCTGATGAGCTCCGGCCAGATAAACTGTTGTTGTTGTTGTTGTTGTTGGGATTAGCAGGCTGCGTTCCTGCAGCGGATTCCCGCGGGAACGTTGGGGCCTTTTAGCGTAGCGGTATTAAGCCCAGGTTTAATCCAAAGCTTGGAGAGAGGCCAATTTAAAGTGGATCAGGGCGACACGTCGCTCAGCCTCTCCATCAGCTCAGCTATCGTTGACGCCGCGGAGCAGAGCGCCGTTTTTATTTTTAAAACCGTCCTTTTGTTGTTGCCATAAAGAACCCAAACAGGAAGTGACTTCACGCTCGAAGGCCAACGCGTTGTGACTTCTGGCACCGCGTTTTAACGTTTAATTAAGGCTAATTAACGAGTTCTGGCCATCAGTCGCAGTGTGGCGATGCTCCACTAGGTGTTCCGTGTGTGCGTCGCCGTGGTTACGCCGTGGCGTTCTCGGACGTGCACGTCTCCTGATCTACTTTTCCTCCTCTTGCCTTGAAGCCACCGTTTTCTGCTTCATGCCCTCGTTAGCACGCAGACCTATATTTGCTAACTACAATTCTCTAATTATCTGTGTTGGTGTGAGCGGGGGAGGGGCGGAAGGCTTTCATTCAAGAGTTCCTCAACTCGTCAGCAAAAGAGCTCGTTGTTGCCCCAGGAAGAGGCAGAAAAGGGCTGCATGCCTGTTCTTGCCCCTCATGGTGCCTGGTCACATGATTCACTTGTTGGCTTAACTCTTGAGTTGCAGCTAACGATGCTCATCCTCGCTACTCGTAAACATTTAGCTCCATTCTGAGAAGCGACGGCGATGCTATTTTTAGCGTAGCTGTGTTTTATTTAAATGGAAGGTGTTTGGCTGGCATGAGCTGATGTAATGCACCTGCGTAAACTCCGCCTCCACGTGTCGTCTCCAGGAACCTTCAAGACCGAGTCGCTCCCGACCTTGACATTCGAACCCGTGACCTCTGACACTGGAGTTTCAGGAGAAAAGAGGATTCCCTGCAGGGAGCAATAAAGTTTGAAACTACCTGACACTTGATTTAAGCCTGTTAAATCCATCAGAGGATCAGGAGAGGCTGCACGCACAGATCACACGAGCTAACATGAACCGAAAGATCGGCTAAACGCAGACGCTCAGGTCTGGGGAGCCACATTCATTCGCTAGCCACCTGTTCCTCGCCCACCGTCCATCAGCGTTCAATGTTTATGCTAACGATCCACCGAGAACTTTCATCGCCACGGCAACAGTCAGCCACGGTGATTCCGACGAAACTTTAGAATTCACGTTGTTGCTCAACGGAGCACGTTAGCGCTAACAGAGGTCACGTGACTACCGGCTACAGAAATCCCGATCCGGAGTCGCTCAGTTTCCGTCACTTCAACGCCGTCAGCCTTATTTCAGACGTCAAGGCAACAACGGACGGGCTCCGCCTGGGGGGGGCGACGGCCGGGACCCCTGCAGGCGTCGGGCTGGGGGGGGCCAACGCCGGGGACCCCCGCAGGCGTCCGGAGCCTCCTCTAGGTGCTGAACCACAAAGCTAACAAACGAGCTAAAGCCCAGAACGTTCCCCTTACAGAACCCAACTCCGGTCCTGCCCCCCCCCCACCAGTGGTTCCAGTTGCTCCCTGTTTAAAGGGATGTTCTGTGTTGTGGGGGGTGGGGGCGCCTCGGTAGCGGGTCCTTCATGGCGTTGATAAAGGACTCAAAGGCCTGTTTCTGTTTCTATAGAGCTTCCTCCAACAGAGAGGCCCCTTCATCACCCCCCCCCCCCCACATAGACCAGCCTTTATCTGCTCATCATGTGCTCCCTCTCCCCGCCTGACCCTGATTTCTGGGTTTGTGGGGGGCCAGAAGCAAAAGAAGAAGAAGAAAACGTGAATATTGAACAAGCGCTCGGATGATCTGTTGTTTATTTAAAACATTTCAGGAATTCCCATTTTCTGAATTCCCAAACCAATTTCCCTGGAGTTCCGTTTGCGTCCGTCACACTTCTGACCGCGTGCACGTTTCGTTTCGAATGAGAATGACGGAATGGTGCGTGTGCGCGACAGGGGAGGGGGTGGGGCTCCCAGACAGCTCGCCACAGCAGGTGCTCGAACCCCAACACTGAAGACGAGGGAATTAGCATTGCTAATGAGCCCCCCCAGCCCCCCTCCCCCATCACCCCCTCCCCCAGCACCCCCCCCCCCTCCCCCCGCACCCCTCCATTTTGGGGGACAAAACAGCCTCTAACATGGCGGCGTGTTTTCATTCACCACAAAAGAGGCGCAAATTCGCTCCTGATGACGCGATTAGC
>NC_079531.1:13779791-13819791 GCF_003711565.1 Takifugu flavidus | reverse complement strand
TTAGCTGATCCGGGGGGTCGTTAGCTGGAGCATCCGGGGGTTCGTTAGCTGGAGCATCCGGGGGGTCGTTAGCTGGAGCATCCGGGGGGTCGTTAGCTTGAGCATCGGGGGGTCGTTAGCTGGAGCATCCGGGGGGTCGTTAGCTGGAGCATCGGGGGTTCGTTAGCTTGAGCATCCGGGGGGTCGTTAGCTGGAGCATCCGGGGGGTCGTTAGCTTGAGCATCCGGGGTCGTTAGGTGCTGACCAGCCCAGGAGTCCTGGAGGCGGCGTCATTCTCTCCTCTCTGCTCTGAACAAGGCTCCAAACCGCCCCCCCCCCCTCACCCCCCCATCCCATAATCCCATTATGTGTAACAACAAGCTGTCACTGTCAATCTGCGTAGTTGCCATGACAGCCTGCCACCACAGGCCGCGTCCTGGGGCGCTCAGCCACTGGGAAACCTCCCTGCTGATTAGCGAGCATTGATCTCGTTAGGAGGCTCCGCCCACCACACAGATGAAAGGGTGGGATTTGCCAGTGATGTAATGCACCTTCTGCTGGTCCTTCTTCAGATGTAACCAAAGGCTAATGCTAACAGCAAGTTTGGTGGAGCTAGCCAACCCGAGGATCAGATGTCCCCGCGTCCCAGTCAAGTTTTCGGTTGGACAGTCTCACCCTCCTGTCCTGTCTCACCTCCTCACCCAGGAGACAGACAGACACGTCTCCAGGAGACAGAGGCGTCCAGGAGACAGACGCGTCTCCAGGAGGACAGAGGCGTCTCCAGGACACAGACAGACACGTCTGCAGGAGACAGAGGCGTCTCCAGGAGACAGACACGTCTCCAGGAGACAGACGCGTCTCCAGGAGACAGAGGCGTCTCCAGGACACAGACAGACACGTCTCCAGGAGACAGACACGTCCAGGAGACAGACGCGTCTCCAGGAGACAGACGCGTCTCCAGGAGACGACACGTCCCAGGAGACAGAGGCGTCTCCAGGAGACAGAGGCGTCTCCAGGAGACAGACACGTCCAGGAGACAGACGCGTCTCCAGGAGACAGACGCGTCCAGGAGACAGACGCGTCTCCAGGAGACAGAGGCGTCTCCAGGAGACAGACACGTCCCAGGAGACAGACGCGTCTCCAGGAGACAGAGGCGTCTCCAGGAGACAGACACGTCCCAGGAGACAGACACGTCTCCAGAGACAGACACGTCCCAGGAGACAGACGCGTCCCAGGAGACAGACGCGTCCCAGGAGACAGACGCGGTCTCCAGGAGACAGAGGCGTCTCCAGGAGACAGACACGTCCCAGGAGACAGACGCGTCTCCAGGAGACAGAGGCGTCTCCAGGAGACAGACACGTCCCAGGAGACAGACGCGTCTCCAGGAGACAGACGCGTCCCAGGAGACAGACGCGTCTCCAGGAGACAGAGGCGTCTCCAGGAGACAGACGCGTCTCCAGGAGACAGACGCGTCTCCAGGAGACAGACACGTCTCCAGGAGACAGACACGTCTCCAGGAGACAGAGGCGTCTCCAGGAGACAGAGGCGTCTCCAGGACACAGACAGACACGTCTCCAGGAGACAGACGCGTCTCCAGGAGACAGACGCGTCTCCAGGAGACAGAGGCGTCTCCAGGACACAGACCAGGTTTATCCACGTCCATCCAGTCAACAGGTGTGATTACCTGAGCTGAAAAGAACCACGAGACACCTGAGAGGACACCAGAACAGGACGTGTCCTCCTCCTCAACACTAGGGGGCAGTGTGTGTCAGCCTGTCACCAATTATAATAATAATAATTACATAGTTGTAGTTTAACTCCGAGGAAGGATCTGCTGACCTCTGGTGACCTCATGTCATCAGAGATGATCACCTGCATCTCGTTAATTCAGGACAGTTTTAGCTTAACTAGTCTCCTCTAGTTGTCTAAACCACCAACCAGGATCACCTGGAATAAGTAGCAAAAAATGCTAACCTGAGTGCTAAATGATGCTGCGTGTTTCAGTTTCAGGGTTTAGGTCACTTCCTGTCATCCACAGGAAGTTCCAACAGAGGCTGAAAGTCAGGTGAAAACATGGTGAAGTGTTCCTGATGGTCCCTCACCTCCCTCTACCACACACACACTCACACACACACACACACACTCACACACACTCTCACACACACACACACCACACACACACACAGACACACACACCACACACACACACACACTCACTCACACACACACACACACACTCACACACACTCACTCACGCACACACACACTCACACACACACACTCACTCACGCACACACACATATACTCACACACACTCACACACACACATATACTCACACACACACTCACTTACACACTCTCTCACACACACACACTCACACTCACTCACACACTCTCACACACACACTCACACTCACTCACACTCTCTCACACACACACACTCACACTCGCACACACACTCACACATATACTCACACACACTCTCTCTCACACACACACACATATACTCACACACACACTCTCTCACACACACACACACTCAGATTAGCTCATCAAGTTTCTGATGCAACTCTTTCTTTAATCTCAGATCTTTTCTCAGTTCTCAAATTTCGATTATTCAAATTCTCAGAATTCTGATTTTTGTTCCATCTAAATTGTAAAATTATTGGCTCGTTTTCTTCTTTTCCTGTCAATCACATCCGGGTGGTTGAGAGCTGGACATTAGCATGCTAACGCTGCTAACGCTGCTAACGCCTTCTGGTAACGGACACAAGCTAGCTCCTGCTAACAACAGTTAGCTTGTAAATGTTGCCTAAAACAGTTTGATTGTCTGTTCTTGTTCCTTTTACACACCGATAAAAACACATTAATTAATTTGTAGGGACAAATGTGTTAAACTAAAGAGAGAATGTGGTTGGGGGGAGGGGGAGGGATTATTTTGGGATGTCGGCGTTCGGAGTGTTTTGTGTGACGCTGATTGTGTAAATGTCATCACTCCTCAAACATGTTTACACCGTTAATCTGCGCTTAATGTATTAGCTGCTCGGACGACACGTGAACGCCACACGAGACCGAGCGCTCAAATCTGCTGACGCACGCGCACGCACATGTACGCAGACACGTATGCACCCCGACACGCACGAGATTTAAACTAAACTCACGTTAGAAAACCTGAATCACATTTAAAACTGCTGAAAAATCAGATTATTCTCAGGGATTAGGACCAGGAGGGGGAGTCGTCACGTGACCCGAGCGTGTTGACGTGATTGGCTGACTCGCAGTTTGTGGCGCCCTCTCGTGGATCCCACGTGCAAAGTTTCAGGTGAACTCTTAAAGTTTGGGTTTAATTCAGTTTCAATCATTTTCTCCCATCAAAAAAGAAATTTAATTCCAGATTTGAGAAGCTTTTTTTGTCTTTATTAACTTTATTTCCCCCTAAAGTCCAAACACGACTAAAAACATTAAACATATTTGAACAATGAACAAGATGAAAATCTCTAATTTAACTCTCATTGTCATGTTAATTATATTTTGTGTTTCCATTGATTAAAAATAAAATGGTTGCTTTCATTTTATCTTCAAATGGAAACAACATTAAAACTAAGACAAATGAAAAGTTCAAAACTTCCATCTAATTTATGGAACAAATAAGAGTTTGCAACATTCAAACCTAAAAACATCGGAGACACGTGTCACACTTTATGTAAAACAGCTTTTATTAGCATCCTGGTTAGCTTAAATTAGTTGATTAAAAAAATTCTCTTCTAACAGGTTAAAATTTATTCACCTGTTGACCTGGAAGGTCGTTAAAGATACGTATTATTGTCTAACGTGATCGGTAACGTGAAACTTTAGCGAAAGCACAAATAAACTCAGACGAGTTCTTCTGCAATCGAGCTAAAATGTCAAATTCGCCTCATAGATTTACCAGAATAAAAATGTTACAACATGTAAATGTTTCAAAACTTAAACTGTTTTTTTTCTAGAAACAAATTTTTTAAAAAAAGTATTAAAAAGAATATATCAACATTTCCCATTTTTGTATGTAAAATTGTTTGATAGCATGAAACTCGTTAGCAGCTTATTCATAACATATATTATATATGAAACTATAAACTTAAGGCATACGTGTGTTATTACAGCCATAATCGTAAATATGCTGGGTGGGCGTGGCCATCACATGCCCTGGGGGCGTGGCCTGGCAGGTGGTAGACAAGGAAGTTTCTAAATTCACCTGTTGACATGGGGGGGGGGTTCTGGTGTGTGAACGGAGTCGGGCGCTGACTCAGCAACATTTTTCTGATATTAGAAACATATAAAACCTTAATTATGAAACTTTATTCAGGATCTTTGAGTCGGATCAAGGATTAAACAAAATGATCCGATTTTCACAATTGATCCCCAAATGTTTTATTAGCAGAAACACGTTTAAAACTTCCCCGTCTTCCTGCCTGCAGGCGCCTCACGTGGGCGGAGGTCCGTTCACGTACGTCAGCATCAGGTGGGGGCTAAAAGGCACCGCGGCTCTGTGGCGGCAGGCTACGCTCTTCCAGCACAGACATGCTAGCAGGAGCGCCGCCAGGAGGAGGAGGAGGAGGAGGAGGGCCGGGGAGGTGAAGGGCACGCCACTGGAGGTCACCCTGTCCACACACAAGAGTTAGCTGCTGATAGCGGTTAGCAAAGTTAGCAGAGTCCTGATTTCAGGTTCTGACCCGAGTTCGGAGCGAATCCTCTGCTCTTCCTCACAGCAGGAGTCTTCCTCAGGGGGGAGAACCTGAAACAGACGCTGGCGTTCATCTCCGCAGGTTCTGCTGCTACTTCGGGGATGTGGCTCACCTCTGTCTGCACCATTCTGGAACAGGAAGGGGCGGGGCTCTCGACTCCCAGCCACGCCCCGATAAGCTCACGGTCAACGTTAGGCTCCGCCTCTCTTCTGGCTGGGGTCGAGGTCGCCCACCGGGCCTCCACACTGGTGTGGGCGTGGCCAAGCCAACCTTTCAACCTCTGCAGGAAGATACAACAGGTGACTCTCGCTTGGTGGCGTTGGACACGTTCAGACGGCGAGCTGCAACAGGAAGTACGCAGGAGGCCACTCACCAATTCTGCTTCCTGGTCCTGCGTGCCCAGGTAGCTCCGCCTCTTCACTCCTACACGCCCAGTCAGAGTTTAGTCAAGTGTCTCAGCTCAGCCTGGGTCAAACCTCTCACCTGTGCTGGAGGTGAAACACGAGGCGGCGGCGGCGTCCTGGCAGACAGAGTGGCCGATGTCCACAGACGGGTCCCACTCCAGCACCGGGTCATCAGGGGTCAGGGGGGGGTGGGGGGGCGAGGACGCCGGGTCCAGGGCCTCGTCCTCCTCCAGCAGACTCTCCGAGGGACAACCAGAGTCTGAAGCCTGGGACAGGACGTGGTCGTCCTCAAAGACCTGCAAAGAACCAGGTGCGCTCACTTGCCCACTGATGTCACTTCCTGTTCGTTGACGTCGCTCAGCAGGCGCGTGCACGTACCAGCCTCATGCTCAGCAGTCGTGTGTGCGTCCGGCTGATGTCGTGAAGAACGCGGCCTCGGCAGCGCAGCAGCTCCAGCAGCTCCCGCTCCACCACCCGGGCGTCGCCGGCCTCGCAGCGCCGCATCAGCAGCTCGCCGCGCCGCAGGAAGTCGTTGAGACGGGCCGCGTTCACACACACACGCTGTTGGAACAGCTACACACACACACACACACACACACACACACGATTGTACCGTGGGCAGCAGGAAATCAGAGTCTGGCTCCGCTCACCTGGAGCCGCTGCAGCTTCTGGCAGGTGCTTCCTGTCAGGTGATCGGTGTCGGTCAGACGGGCGTCCAGCTCAGCCAACCAGAGGCCAAGCTCCGCCCTCTCTTCCTCAAAGCCCTCCCACTCCCTCACCAGGTGCTGAGAGCAGATTCAGACGTTTCAGGAGGTTCAGATCCGACTCATGTGAATTCTCTTGTCAAACTTCGGGACCTTCAGCCGGGCGCCGGCGGCCTCCAGCTCCACCAGCACGTCCTCGCATCTCTGTCCGCACGACCTCGCCAGCGCCAGCAGCCGGGTCCTCATGGCGCCCCCGAACAGCCGGGTGAGGGTTCGACTCCGCTGGGTCAGACTGTCGGACTGGACCAGGCGAATCCACGCTTCGCACCGCAGCCTCTGAAACACACGGCGGCGTTCCTCAGGGTTCTGTGGGCGGAACCAAAGTCTTCCAGCTCACCTCGAGTCGCCTCAGCTTCTCTTTGGCGCCGACGTAGGTGATGTGGGCGGGGCTAGCGCAGGCGATGGCCTGCTCGGTTGAATGCAGCCATGTTTCCAGGTGAGCGTGTTCTTTCATAAAGTCGTGCCACAGGAGCCACTTCCTGTCCAACCTGGAACCAGAAACGGGTCAAACTTTGTGGCGGCAACGACCACGGAACACCTGTGGGGGGGGGGCGGCGCCCATGCTGACCCTCCGAACTCCTCCAGGTCTTCCTCGTCGCTCCATCCTCCGCCCCCTTGCTCCTCCTTTATGGGCGGATCCTGAAGCGGCGCCGTGTCCTCCGTGTCACCATGGTGATCTGAAGGGGGCGGGACTACAGGCCACACGGGCATCATGAGCGCCACCTGTGGAGAAGTTACAACATCAAAAGGGTCAAGTCTCAGATGTTCCTTCAGGTGATTAACCCTCAGCTCGTCCATCGTTACCTTCAGCCTCGTTAACAGATGTTTGAGCCTGAAATGTGACATCAGCTTTGAAGCTCTTCACTCACACCAGGAATGCTGATGTTCCGCAGGTGAGCAGAGATCAAAGGTTTAAAGGTGTGATGATTTAATGACTGCGGAGGGGGCGGGGCCTCACTAATCCCACATACATCAATCAAACTGTTCTCAGACCCAAGTTAAAGAGCAACGAGTAAAAGAGACCAGAACCTGGCTGCAGCAGAGAAAGGGTCAGGAGACCCCCCAGGGAGGGGGCGGGGCCTCCGAGGCTGAACAACCTGGGTCAGGAGACCCCCCAGGGAGGGGGCAGGGCCTCAGAGGCTGAACAACCTGGGTCAGGAGACTCCCCAGGGAGGGGGCGGGGCCTCCGAGGCTGAACAACCTGGGTCAGGAGACCCCCCAGGGAGGGGCTGGAGAATAACCTGAATTAGGGATTGACGTGGAATTTCTCCCGTCTTCCTGATGTGAAAAATGTGTCGAGTCCAAATGAGCAGAACTCCAGAAGAGTCCAAAACCAGCGCTGGAGCCCCCCCCCCCTTGTTCTGGTAACCTGATCTACTCTAATTCTACTGGGGGGAGAATTCGGCAAAAACCTTTTCTCTTGGTGACATAAACCGTTTAAACCAGCTGCTGCCACACACACACACACACACACACCACACACACACACACACACACACACACCTGCTGCCACACACACACACACACACCTGCGCCCCGCTGACACACACACCTGCGCCTTGCTGACACACACACACACACCACACACCTGCGCCTTGCTGACACACACACACACACACACGCGCCTTGCTGACACACACACCTGCTGCCACACACACACTTGCGCCTCGCTGCTACACACACACACCTGCTGCCACACACACACCTGCTGCCACACACACACCTGCTGCCACACACACACCTGCGCCCCGCTGCCACACACACACCTGCGCCTCGCTGCCACACACACACACCTGCGCCTCGCTGCCACACACACACACACCTGCGTCTGATCTTGGTTAACGATCAGTTTAGTAGAAACCAAACTGGTTGCTTTACAGCTGTGATGCTGCACCCACAGCCAGACGAGGGCCGGTCATGTTGAGCCCAACCAGAACCGGTCCAGACCCTCGACTTCTGATGGCTAATATAGAGAATCAGAGACCCGAGGATGAGGAGCAACGGACCAGCACACAGGAGACATTAAGGGTCACCAGCGGGTGACCAGCGGGTGACCAGCGGGTAACAAGCAGGTAGCCACCGGTAACCAGCGGGTAACAAGCAGGTAGCCACCGGGTAACCAGCGGGTAACCAGCGGGTGACCAGCAGGTAGCCACCGGGTAACAAGCAGGTAGCCACCGGGTAACCGGCGGGTCACCGGCGGGTCACCGGCGAGTGACCAGCGAGTGACCAGCGGGTCACCAGTGGGTAACCGGCAGGTAACTAGCGGTCAGCCCAATCGGAGACTGTACATCTGAAGGCGTCGCCATAGAAATTGAAACCACGACTCCTGTCCTGAGCGCGTGCACGCTCATCTCATCAGGTTTTCCCACCTGCGGGGGCGGGGGTGTTTGTGCGCGCGCGTTTGTTTGTTGGTTTTGTCGCGTGACCTGTTGGCGTTACTTTACAGGAAGTGTGAAATCGGACTGTGAGTAATCAGGTCAGAAACCGGTTTTTGTTGTTTCCCGCAGGTGTTTGTGTGACTCACCTGAAGCGCGAGCTCCTCTCAGGAAACCGTGAACGTGCCTCGCTGCCCCAGAAGAACCTTCGGTGCCACTTCCGGTTGGTCGCTCCCGCCGTGGAGCGGCTATTGACGGCGGGGGGGGGTCTATTTAAGCGACGCAGGTGAGTTTTCTTCCGTCTTCAGAGGAAAAGCACCTGAGCAGCAGCGCGTCACGCGACCCTACCGGCTGCAGGTAATCATAAGCCCCGCCCTGTGCGGATCTGGGCGCACACCTGCAGCTGCGGAGCGCGCTCCCGCTGCGTCCCATTCCGAAAAACAGCTCCTCTGGTGCGTCCTCGTTCACGCCCCCACTGCACGCGCGCGCGCCACAGCCTCTCGTTCACCTGAGTTCTGCAGCTCCACAGGCGAAACCCTAAATTAATCTTTATCTCGTCTTTTTTATTAAATGTATTTATTTCTTCCTGTTTCCCAGGGCAGTCTCGTGCCCGTGTGCGAACCCTCGCGCACGTTCCGTCACAGCAACGAGGGTGACACGCACGCACACACGCACAAACACACACCACACACGCACACAAGATCTTCAGGCGGAAGGTTGTTTTGCCTCATTAAAGTTTGACCAGTTACCATGAAGGTGGGTCCAGTGGGGGTCACCAGTGGGTCCAGTGAGGTCACGGTGGGTCCAGTGGGGGTCACCAGTGAGGGTCACCAGGGGTCCAGTGAGGGTCACCAGTGAGGTCACCGGTGGGGGTCACCAGTGAGGTCACCAGTGGGGGTCACCGGTGGGTCCAGTGGGGGTCACCAGTGAGGTCACCAGTGGGTCCAGTGAGGGTCACCAGTGAGGTCACCGGTGGGTCCAGTGAGGGTCACCAGTGGGTCCAGTGAGGTCACCAGTGAGGTCACCGGTGGGTCCAGTGGGGGTCACCAGTGAGGGTCACCAGTGAGGTCACCGGTGGGGGTCACCAGTGAGGTCACCAGTGGGGGTCACCGGTGGGTCCAGTGGGGGTCACCAGTGAGGTCACCAGTGGGTCCAGTGAGGGTCACCAGTGGGTCCAGTGAGGTCACCAGTGAGGTCACCGGTGGGTCCAGTGAGGTCACCAGTGAGGTCACCAGTGAGGTCACCAGTGAGGTCACCAGTGGGTCCAGTGAGGTCACCAGTGAGGGTCACCAGTGGGTCCAGTGAGGTCACCGGTGGGTCCAGGGAGCTGGACCAGGACTGGCCCAACTACTTTGCTGGGTTCAGAAACTGTAGTTTATGACAACAGAAGAAATGAGGCCTGTTTCAATGTTGCAGAATCCTGCGCGGTGGCGCCCCCTGCTGGACGCCGCCGCCGCTGCATCGGTTCTGCGGGAGGTTTGGGAGGTTTTCACAGTAAAATCTGGTTAAATCATGTTGACCTGCTGCTGTGATCCAGATAATGATCAGTTTCTGTCTTAGAAGATCAGCTGATTGATATTTAAACTACTTCTACTTCTTTCATCTACGATTTCTTTGATTCTTCCCGTTAATCTGGTGATCGATCAGCCCAGGCTGGGTTCAAACAGAACGATCTGTTACTGATCACTGATTGATCTTGCCTCAGTGAACGAACATCACATGTCTGTTTTAACACATTTAGGATCCTTTATCTTCTTTAATCCCGCTGCTTCATATTTAAATGACGGACTTTGAACCTTTTGAAGTGTCAAACATTTCATATTTATCACAGTGTTCACAAGAGTTTTAAATAGTTACCAGGACTGATCACAACGTTTGACGAACAGAAAGAACAAATCTTTTCATGTTTCACTTCTTTAAATGCTTTAATTTAATCTGTAAATATTTCTGGTGACACATTAAATCTGTAGATCTAACAGCACATGATGATGGTGATGATAAGACTTTATCAATACATTTTAGTATCGGTGACAAAGTTAATTCGATTCCAGGATTTTGATTCTTATTGATTGAAGTTCAGTTTCGTCAAAACCATTTTAGCTCTTTGAACAGGCGACCTCTGCCGGACAGCAGCGAGTACTGCAGCCGCGCCGCTCCATGAATTAATTAATTTAATCTTATTAATCGTGATTCTACCCATCGTGTCTGATCATCACTTTATATTTAGCGCGGTTTTGACCATCGGATTTTTATTTTGTTCTATTTGCTCGACTGTTTTCTTATTTTTAACACCAAAGTTTAATTGGTGCCATCAAAGTTCTGGGTTTGAACTTGTTCGATGTGTCAGAAGAAGAGAAAAGTCCAAACAACCAGCCGATGGTTCTGCGCCCTCTGAAGTGGGTCCAGCGAACACGCGCTCGTTCACACCTGCGAGTGTGACCCTCCTGTTCCTGTTTAAATGGGACCGGTTCCATCCCGGGTCACAAACTGGACCCATGGACGGAAGCGGACCGTCGGACTTCAGCATTGAGCGCATCCTGTCCCCGCAGCTCGGGCTGGGCCGGACCGAACCGCAGCAGCACCGCAGCCTCGCCGCGGACCCCGGGGCCTTCCGCGGGCCCCCGCCGCTCCTGCTCCAGTTCGGGCTCAGCTTCACAGAACCGGGTTTCCAGTACTTCCGTCGTCCGGACTTCAGCTGCGCGTGTTCCGCCTCCGGAGTTCATCTGCACCTGCGCGAGGCTCCAGGTACCCAAGCTGCTCCCCACCGGGCCCAACTCTGGGGAACCGAGTCCGGCTCCGTGGGTCGTCCATTTAACCTGGAACAAACTTTGCTGTTCGGGCTCGTTTGTGGCGGCGGCTCCATTGATCTTTAAGCTAGCGCAGCTATGCTAAAGTTGACGGTCACGTGGAACCAAAACCCAGATGAAATGTTAAACTAAAAGCTCCGTTTCCTCCCCAGAAGCTCCGCTGGCAGATCACCATGGTTACTGTCCGGCCGGCGTGCCCGCGCAGGCGCAGCTGCGCCAGAGGGCGCGCGTGAGGACGGTGTTCACGGACGCGCAGCTGCGGCAGCTCGAGGCGCTCTTTGATCTCACCGACTACCCGCCGGCGGAGGCGCGCGCGCAGGTGGCGACGGGCAGCGGGCTGAGCGAGGAGACCGTGAGGGTGGGGCGAGCTTACGTCACTGGTGACGCCACTCAGCCGTTAGGTCACGTGTTGTGAAGCTCCTGCTAATGTTGGTCACGTGACTCTCACCTGTCTCAGGTCTGGTTCAAGAACCGCAGAGCTCGGCGGAAGCAGCAGCGCAGCGCCAAGGTCAAGTCTCCGTCCTCTCCGTGTCAAAGGTCAGCGGACACCAAGGCCGCGGCGTCCGTCCTCTGAGCAGCGCCGCCCCCCGATGACCTCGGCTCACCTGGACAGGTGCTCAGGTTCAGGAGGAGCCCCCAAGCTCGGCTCGGTCGGACTCATCCAGCATTGATTCCAATTATCTGGACCTTTTTTGTAATTTATTGAGAGAAACATGTTAGAAATAAATGTTGCTATGGCAACCTCAGACGTCATGTTCTTTCTAATGGAGTCATGGTGGCCTGAGTCGGCCCACAGGTGAGGGGTCATAGGTCATAGGTCATGTCCTGGCTCACCACAAGGAAATGAGGAGAGGTAGAAAACCATCAAAGTCTTTATTGAACTGTGGGGGGTTACGGGGGGGTTACCGGGGGGGTTGCCGGGGGGTTACGGGGGGGTTACTAGGTGGGTTACTGGGGGGTTACCGGGGGGGTTGCCGGGGGGTTACGGGGGGGTTACTAGGTGGGTTACTGGGGGGTTACCGGGGGGTTACCGGGGGGTTACGGGGGGGTTACTGGGGGAGTTACGGGGGGGTTACTGGGGGGTTACCGGGGGGTTACTGGGAGCACGTCCATGCTGACACATTAGGAGCATGCAGGAAGTTTCTGTCGCCATCAGGAAGTCCAACCCCTCAGCTTCCTGTTTCTAGCAGTGTACACACACATTAAACAAGAGCCCCACACACACAAACACACACATGTGTGTGTAGAAGAGTGACAGACACAAAACTGAAGAACCTAAAGTACACTTGGTGAAAATATCAAAATATAGGATATATACTGTAAATTCATCTTCCTGTTAAAACAACCAGTTTATTCTTATTCCGACACAGATGGATCAGAACCAATCGATCTACTCGTGGATCCGTTTCCCAAATAACCAGTTTCTGGTTCATTTCCTCCTTCCAGGTGCGATATGCAACAGGAATCTTTATGGGCTGATTTTCACACCTGGAAACCAAGAAAATAATGCGGGAACCAGGAAGTGGTGACGTCAGAGCCACGACCTGCAGCAGTTACCACGTGACACACGGCGGCTCACTGCTGACACCTGGTGGCCACAGAAGAGAAGTTCAACACGGAGGCTTCAACACAGCAAGATCACGTGGTGAGTTCCCCTTCAGCATTCCAGGAGTTGGGAATGAGTCGGGAATGAGTCGGGAATGACGGCCACACTCGGAGTGACCTGAGACGTGACGTTTGGAATCTACAACGAATCTGTCCAAGTTGTTGGATTGTGTTGCTACGTGATCACATGACGAGGGGGCGTGTCAGGTGTTTTAGATCAAAGAGACGGGACGTCTTTGAAGGGACGTCCTGGACTAGAACTAGTGGAGCTAATCTGGGATTACAGGTCAGCTCTTCACCTGCCGGGGGGGTCAGCACTCAGGTGTGGTGCTGTTGGGCTTCCTGAGCGGGAAGGTTCAGGAGCACCACATCAAAGAGCAGAGGCAGAAACATCTGCAGACGGAACCACCGCTGGGAATATTCACGGAATTCATCTTGTTTCAGTTCAACGGAACACGGACACGGGAATCTGATACAAGGCACTCTAAATCCTGCTGAGGAACCACGGGGGGGGGGGGAGGACAACAGGAACAAAGAACCCGAAGATCAAAGGAGGCCAAACAGGAAGTGGTTAAGATCGCATCTCTGCACGCAGCATCCAGGGAAACCAGCAGCAGAAGAGCAACCTGGAGGAGGAGAGAAAGAGGAGCAGGTCAGAGAGGAGGAGGAGGAGCAGGAGGAGGAGCAGGTCAGAGAGGAGGAGGAGCAGGAGGAGGAGCAGAGAGGGGGAGGAGGAGCAGGTCAGAGAGGAGGAGCAGGAGGAGGAGCAGAGAGGGGGAGGAGGAGCAGGAGGAGAAGGAGCAGGTCAGAGAGGAGGAGCGGGTCAGAGAGGAGGAGGAGCAGGTCAGAGAGGAGGAGGAGGAGGAGCAGGTCAGAGAGGAGGAGGAGAGAGAGGGGGAGGAGGAGCAGGTCAGAGAGGAGGAGGAGCAGGAGAGAAGGAGCAGGTCAGAGAGGAGGAGGAGCAGGAGGAGGAGGAGCAGGTCAGAGAGGAGGAGGAGGAGCAGGAGGAGAAGGAGCAGGAGGAGGAGCAGAGAGGGGGAGGAGGAGCAGGAGGAGGAGCAGGTCAGAGGAGCAGGAGGAGAAGGAGCAGGTCAGAGGAGCAGGAGGAGGAGAGAAAGAGGAGCAGGTCAGAGAGGAGGAGGAGCAGGAGGAGCAGAAAGAGGGGGGCTACACTGAGGCGGTGGGTTCTGGTTCTGTTGCTTCTAAGCGGGTCACAGTTCCCACCTGGACATGGAGCTCTCGGAGGTCAGGTCTTTGGGGGATCTGACGGTGCTGAAGGTGCGTTTGGGCTGCGACACTGCAGGAGACGTTGGACAGGTGAGGCAGCTGTCTGGGCTCAACGCCACCACAGAAGAAGAACGTGTCTCACCTGTGACCTGGTGGACCTTCTTCACCGTGGAGTCCTTCTGGGCACCGTCGGCCGCGCCGCCAATCCTGGAACAACCATGTCAAAGGTCACTGCCAGGCCGTCGCCGTTAGCAACGCGAAGGGACACACAGACAACGCACCTCTGCACACGGGAGGGCGGAGCAAACACGCCATATTTGGGCAGGCAGCTGAAGTAGCGCACTCCGAACACCGAGCCGTCGTGTTTCCCGGTCGGCTGATCCAGCTCGATGCCGAACCAGTAACCTGAGACAGGAAGCAGAGGTAAACTAGCAGGTCCAGGCTAAAGACGCGTTTAAACTAGCAGGTCCAGGATAAAGATGCGTTTAAACTAGCAGGTCCAGGATAAAGATGTGTTTAAACTAGCAGGTCCAGGATAAAGATGCGTTTAAACTAGCAGGTCCAGGATAAAGATGCGTTTAAACTAGCAGGTCCAGGATAAAGATGTGTTTAAACTAGCAGGTCCAGGATAAAGATGCGTTTAAACTAGCAGGTCTAGGCTAAAGACGCTTTTAAA
The DNA here is from genome assembly GCF_003711565.1 of Takifugu flavidus. NCBI lineage: Eukaryota > Metazoa > Chordata > Actinopteri > Tetraodontiformes > Tetraodontidae > Takifugu > Takifugu flavidus. The sequence goes on along the minus strand of NC_079531.1, from coordinate 13,805,227 downwards.
CTAGCAGGTCCAGGCTAAAGACCCGTTTAAACTAGCAGGTCCAGGCTAAAGACGCGTTTAAACTAGCAGGTCCAGGCTAAAGATGTGTTTAAACTAGCAGGTCCAGGCTAAAGACGCTTTTAAACTAGCAGGTCCAGGATAAAGATGCGTTTAAACTAGCAGGTCCAGGCTAAAGACGCGTTTAAACTAGCAGGTCCAGGATAAAGACGCGTTTAAACTAGCAGGTCCAGGATAAAGATGTGTTTAAACTAGCAGGTCCAGGCTAAAGACGCTTTTAAACTAGCAGGTCCAGGCTAAAGACGCGTTTAAACTAGCAGGTCCAGGCTAAAGACGCGTTTTTAAACTAGCAGGTCCAGGATAAAGATGTGTTTAAACTAGCAGGTCCAGGCTAAAGATGCGTTTAAACTAGCAGGTCCAGGCTAAAGATGTGTTGTTTAAAACTAGCAGGTCCGGATAAAGATGCGTTTAAACTAGCAGGTCTAGGCTAAAGACGCTTTTAAACTAGCAGGTCCAGGCTAAAGACCCGTTTAAACTAGCAGGTCCAGGCTAAAGACGCGTTTAAACTAGCAGGTCCAGGCTAAAGATGCGTTTAAACTAGCAGGTCCAGGCTAAAGACCCGTTTTTAAACTAGCAGGTCCAGGCTAAAGACCCGTTTAAACTAGCAGGTCCAGGCTAAAGACGCGTTTAAACTAGCAGGTCCAGGCTAAATATGTGTTTTAAACTAGCAGGTCCAGACTAAAGACCCGTTTAAACTAGCAGGTCCAGGCTAAAGACGCGTTTAAACTAGCAGGTCCAGGCTAAAGACACGTTTAAACTAGCAGGTCCAGGCTAAAGACGCGTTTAAACTAGCAGGTCCAGGCTAAAGATGTGTTTAAACTAGCAGGTCCAGGCTAAAGATGTGTTTAAACTAGCAGTTCCAGGCTAAAGACGCTTTTAAACTAGCAGGTCCAGGCTAAAGATGTGTTTAAACTAGCAGGTCCAGGCTAAAGATGTGTTTAAAACTAGCAGGTCCAGGCTAAAGACGCTTTTAAACTAGCAGGTCCGGCTAAAGATGTGTTTTAAACTAGCAGGTCCAGGATAAAGATGTGTTTAAACTAGCAGGTCCAGGATAAAGATGTGTTTAAACTAGCAGGTCCAGCTAAAGACAACGTTTAAACTACTAGCAGGTCCAGGCTAAAGATGTGTTTTAAACTAGCAGGTCCAGGCTAAAGACGCTTTTAAACTAGCAGGTCCAGGCTAAAGACCCGTTTAAACTAGCAGGTCCAGGCTAAAGACCTCGTTTAAAACTAGCAGGTCCAGGCTAAAGATGTGTTTTAAACTAGCAGGTCCAGGCTAAAGATGTTTTTAAACTAGCAGGTCCAGGCTAAAGACGCTTTTAAACTAGCAGGTCCAGGCTAAAGACCCATTAAACTAGCAGGTCCAGGCTAAAGACGCGTTTAAACTAGCAGGTCCAGGCTAAAGACCCGTTTAAACTAGCAGGTCCAGGCTAAAGAGTGTGTTTAAACTAGCAGGTCCAGGCTAAAGACGCGTTTAAACTAGCAGGTCCAGGATAAAGATGTGTTTAAACTAGCAGGTCCAGGCTAAAGATGCGTTTAAACTAGCAGGTCCAGGCTAAAGACGCGTTTAAACTAGCAGGTCCAGGATAAATATGCATTTAAACTAGCAGGTCCAGGATAAAGATGTGTTTAAACTAGCAGGTCCAGGCTAAAGATGTGTTTAAAACTAGCAGGTCCAGGCTAAATATGTGTTTAAACTAGCAGGTCCAGGCTAAAGACGCGTTTAAAACTAGCAGTCCAGGCTCTAAAGATGCGTTTTTAACTAGCAGGTCCAGGCTAAAGATGTGTTTAAACTAGCAGGTCCAGGCTAAATATGCGTTTAAACTAGCAGGTCCAGGCTAAATATGTGTTTAAAACTAGCAGGTCCAGGCTAAAGACCCGTTTAAACTAGCAGGTCCAGGCTAAAGACCCGTTTAAACTAGCAGGTCCAGGCTAAAGACGCGTTTAAACTAGCAGGTCCAGGCTAAAGATGTGTTTAAACTAGCAGGTCCAGGCTAAAGATGTGTTTTAAACTAGCAGGTCCAGGCTAAAGACGCTTTTAAACTAGCAGGTCCAGGCTAAAGACCCATTTAAACTAGCAGGTCCAGGCTAAAGACGCGTTTAAACTAGCAGGTCCAGGCTAAAGACCCGTTTAAACTAGCAGGTCCAGGCTAAAGATGTGTTTAAACTACTAGCAGGTCCAGGCTAAAGACGCGTTTAAAATAGCAGTCCAGGATAAAGATGTGTTTAAACTAGCAGGTCCAGGCTAAAGATGCGTTTAAACTAGCAGGTCCAGGCTAAAGACGCGTTTAAACTAGCAGGTCCAGGATAAATATGCATTTAAACTAGCGTCCAGGATAAAGATGTGTTTAAACTAGCAGGTCCAGGCTAAAGATGTGTTTAAACTAGCAGGTCCAGGCTAAATATGTGTTTAAACTAGCAGGTCCAGGCTAAAGACGCGTTTAAACTAGCAGGTCCAGGCTAAAGATGCGTTTAAACTAGCAGGTCCAGGCTAAAGACGCGTTTAAACTAGCAGGTCCAGGCTAAATATGCGTTTAAACTAGCAGGTCCAGGCTAAATATGTGTTTAAAAACTAGCAGGTCCAGGCTAAAGACCCGTTTAAACTAGCAGGTCCAGGCTAAAGACCCGTTTAAACTAGCAGGTCCAGGCTAAAGACCCGCGTTTAAACTAGCAGGTCCAGGCTAAAGAAAGCGTTTAAACTAGCAGGTCCAGGCTAAAGATGTGTTTAAACTAGCAGGTCCAGGCTAAAGATGTGTTTAAACTAGCAGGTCCAGGCTAAAGACGCTTTTAAACTAGCAGGTCCAGGCTAAAGACCCATTTAAACTAGCAGGTCCAGGCTAAAGACGCGTTTAAAACTAGCAGGTCCAGGCTAAAGACCCGTTTAAACTAGCAGGTCCAGGCTAAAGATGTGTTTAAACTAGCAGGTCCAGGCTAAAGACGCGTTTAAACTAGCAGGTCCAGGATAAAGATGTTTTTAAACTAGCAGGTCCAGGCTAAAGATGCGTTTAAACTAGCAGGTCCAGGCTAAAGACGCGTTTAAACACTAGCAGGTCCACGATAAATATGCATTTAAACTAGCAGGTCCAGGATAAAGATGTGTTTTAAACTAGCAGGTCCAGGCTAAAATGTGTTTTTAAACTAGCAGGTCCAGGCTAAATATGTGTTTAAACTAGCAGGTCCAGGCTAAAGACGTTTTAAACTAGCAGGTCCAGGCTAAAGATGCGTTTAAACTAGCAGGTCCAGGCTAAAGACGCGTTTAAACTAGCAGGTCCAGCTAAATATGCGTTTAAAAACTAGCAGGTCCAGCTAAATATGTGTTTAAACTAGCAGGTCCAGGCTAAAGACCCGTTTTAAACTAGCAGGTCCAGGCTAAAGATGCGTTTAAACTAGCAGGTCCAGGCTAAAGATGCGTTTAAACTAGCAGGCCCAGGCTAAAATGTGTTTAAACTAGCAGTCCAGGATAAAGATGTGTTTTAAACTAGCAGGTCCAGGATAAAGATGCTTTAAACTAGCAGGTCCAGGCTAAAGACGCTTTTAAACTAGCAGGTCCAGGCTAAAGACCCGTTTAAACTAGCAGGTCCAGGATAAAGATGTGTTTAAAACTAGCAGGTCCAGGCTAAAGATGTGTTAAACTAGCAGGTCCAGGATAAAGATGTGTTTAAAACTAGCAGGTCCAGGATAAATGGTGTTTAAACTAGCAGGTCCAGGATAAAGATGCGTTTAAACTAGCAGGTCCGGCTAAAGACCCGTTTAAACTAGCAGGTCCAGGCTAAAGACGCGTTTAAAACTAGCAGGTCCAGGATAAAGATGCGTTTAAAACTAGCAGGTCCAGGCTAAAGATGTGTTTAAAACTAGCAGGTCCAGGCTAAAGACGCTTTTAAACTAGCAGGTCCAGGCTAAAGACCCGTTTAAACTAGCAGGTCCAGGCTAAAGATGCGTTTAAACTAGCAGGTCCAGGCTAAAGATGTTTTAAACTAGCAGGTCCAGGCTAAAGATGTGTTTAAACTAGCAGGTCCAGGATAAAGATGCGTTTAAACTAGCAGGTCCAGGCTAAAGACCCGTTTAAACTAGCAGGTCCAGGCTAAAGACGCGTTAAACTAGCAGGTCCAGGCTAAAGATGTGTTTAAACTAGCAGGTCCAGCTAAAGACGCGTTTAAACTAGCAGGTCCAGGCTAAATATGTGTTTAAACTAGCAGGTCCAGGCTAAAGACCTGTTTAAAACTAGCAGGTCCAGACTAAAGACGCATTTAAACTAGCAGGTCCAGACTAAAGACCCGTTAAACTAGCAGGTGCAGGCTAAAGACGCGTTTAAAAACTAGCAGGTCCAGACTAAAGACCCGTTTAAACTAGCAGGTCCAGGCTAAATATGTGTTTAAACTAGCAGGTCCAGGCTAAAGACGCATTTAAACTAGCAGGTCCAGGCTAAAGACCCGTTTAAAACTAGCAGGTCCAGGCTAAAGACCCGTTTAAACTAGCAGGTCCAGGCTAAATATGTGTTTAAACTAGCAGGTCGAGGCTAAAGACGCTTTTAAACTAGCAGGTCCAGGCTAAAGACGCTTTTAAACTAGCAGGTCCAGGCTAAATATGTGTTTAAACTAGCAGGTCCAGGCTAAAGACGCGTTTAAACTAGCAGGTCCAGGCTAAAGACCCGTTTAAACTAGCAGGTCCAGGCTAAAGACGCGTTTAAACTAGCAGGTCCAGGCTAATATGTGTTTAAACTAGCAGGTCCAGGCTAAATATGTGTTTAAACTAAACTAGCAGGTCCAGGCTAAAGACGCTGAAGATTACAGCAGCTTCTAACCTCTGCTGAGCTGAGCATTCATCAACTAACCTGGAGCAAAGTCCGTCTTTCCAAAGAAACGCACGATTCCATGTTTCTGTCCTGCGACCAGGACCTGGTCTCCCACTTCCACGTTGAGTCCCTCAGGATCCAGACTGGCCACCAGGGTCTTCTTCTTCTGGGCTGAAGACACAGCACACAAGGCTTTACCTCAACCCCCCACAGGTCCCTCCAGACATCCTGCTCACCTTTCTCCCGCTCCTTCTTCTCCTTCTTGGTCTTTGCCACCAGGCGGGACGCCAGGTCCAGACGTGGCGTCCTGGGGGTGGACGTGACGGACGACGGCGTCTGATCCACAACCTTGGAAATCTTTGAGACCGGAGCGAAAATGCCTGCAGCACAAAAACAGTCTGTCAGATCAGGTGGGTGGCCGGGTTTGAGCTCAACGTGATGCTAACGTGATGCTAACGTGATGCTAACGTCAACATGCTGGTTAACACATGCTGGACCAGCTGCTTCAGGTGCGTCCAGGACCCAGAGGAGACGGAGCAGGTAGAGACCTGGCCTGGACTACTGTGATTCTTTATTATCAGGGGGTCCAAACAACTCTTTAAGAGGCCTCCAGCTGATCCAGAATGCTGCAGCCAGAGTTCTGACAGGTACTGACCACAGAGGTCACATGACTCCTGGACTGGCGTCTCTTCATTGGCTGCCTGTTAAATTTAGAATCATTTTTAAAACCCTCCTCCTGACCTACCAGGTCCTCAGAGGCCTAGCTCCATCCTACCTGGAGGAGCTAGTGATACCTTACCAGCCCAATAGACCGCTCTGCTCTCAGAATGCTGGTCTACCTGTGGTTCCCAGAGTCTCTAGGAGTAGAATGGGGGGCCGAGCATTTAGCTACCAGGCCCCCCTGCTATGGAACCAGCTCCCTGTCCAGGCCCCCCTGCTGTGGAACCAGCTCCCTGTCCCGGCCCCCCTGCTGTGGAACCAGCTCCCTGTCCAGCCCCCCTGCTATGGAACCAGCTCCCTGTCCAGGCCCCCCTGCTGTGGAACCAGCTCCCTGTCCCGGCCCCCCTGCTATGGACCAGCTCCCTGTCCAGGCCCCCCTGCTATGGAACCAGCTCCCTGTCCAGCCCCCCTGCTGTGGAACCAGCTCCCTGTCCAGGCCCCCCTGCTAGGGAACCAGCTCCCTGTCCAGGCCCCCCAGCTGTGGAACCAGCTCCCTGTCCAGGCCCCCCTGCTATGGAACCAGCTCCCTGTCCAGGCCCCCCTGCTATGGAACCAGCTCCCTGTCCAGCCCCCCTGCTGTGGAACCAGCTCCCTGTCCAGGCCCCCCTGCTAGGGAACCAGCTCCCTGTCCAGGCCCCCCAGCTGTGGAACCAGCTCCCTGTCCAGGCCCCCCTGCTATGGAACCAGCTCCCTGTCCAGGCCCCCCTGCTATGGAACCAGCTCCCTGTCCAGGTACGGGAGGCTGACTCCATCGCTACTTTAAGATCAGACTTAAAACCTACCCCCCCTCTCCTCCCTTCCTCCCCCCTCTTTCCTCTCTCCCCCCCCCCCCCCACCCCCCCCCCCCCTCCTCCCCCGTCTCTTCCCCCCCTCTCCCCCCCCAGGTTTCATGCTTACCCAGTTTTGGAGGGCAGATGAAGTAACGGACCCCTCCCACGCTGCCGTCATTTTTCCCCACTGGCTCGTCCAGCTCCACCCCCACCCACTGACCGCTGGCGAACTCTGTGGTGCCGCAGAACCTCAGGGTGCCCGTCTGGGAGGGAGGAGAACAGTGGTACAAGGTTAGCACGCTCAGGCGAGCGCCCGCAGGCGAGCGCCCGCAGGCGAGCGCCCGCAGGCGAGCGCCCGCAGGCGAGCGCCCTCAGGGGAGCGCCCTCAGGCGCGCCCTCAGGGGAGCGCCCTCAGGGGAGCGCCCTCAGGCGAGCGCCCTCAGGCGAGCGCCCTCAGGGGAGCGCCCTCAGGGGAGCGCCCTCAGGCGAGCGCCCTCAGGGGAGCGCCCTCAGGGGAGCGCCCTCAGGGGAGCGCCCTCAGGGGAGCGCCCTCAGGCGAGCGCCCTCAGGGGAGCGCCCTCAGGGGAGCGCCCTCAGGGGAGCGCCCTCAGGCGAGCGCCCTCAGGTGTGACTCTAGCCCTGGGTGGTAACAGCAGGGGGGCTGCTGGGCCCTCCATGGGTTCAAACACTGATGGGAGGAGCTTCAGCCTCATCGTCTCATCCAACACTAAGCTCCGCCCTCCTCCCCATCAGCACTAAGCTCCGCCCTCCTCGCCACCTGACCTTGGTGTCGTCCAGCTGCACGCGCTCCCCCAGCTTCAGGCCCAGGGAGGACAGCATCAGGTTCCCGGGAATGTTGTCATAGTTGGGCAGAGTGGCTCGAGGAAGGTTGCAGCTCAGCGGGACGGCGTCCAGCAGCAGCTGCTTCAGCTCCTTGGCCACCATGGCCGCCTCCGCCTTGTCCAGGCTCATGTCCATCGGTTCAGGAACCACGTCACCAGGGACCAGGCCCTGGTCGTTCTGCAGGGACCGGAGGAACACAGCAGAACGCTCAGATGACTCCTGCACTGTTCTGAAGATCAGAACCTGATCAGAACCTGATCAGAACCTGATCAGAACCTGAACATCCGCACCCTGACAGAAGGATCGGCTCCATGTTCCAGCAGACACTTCACGGCCCCCAGGCACAGGTTGGAGGCTGCGATGTGGAGCGCCGTCCCATAGGAGAAGTCTCCACAGGTGGAGTTCAGTACTGGGGGGGGGAGGGGGAAGAGAGGGGGGAGGAGAGGGGGGAGGAGGGGGGGGAGGAGATGGGGGGAGGGGGGGGAGAGGGGAGGAGGAGACACGAGAGCGTTTCAAACGTGTAACAGCAACACTTGTGGAACCTTCTCTCATCCTCCCTCCTGAAGGTTCTGGTTCTCGGGGCGTTCGGACCTCTGGGTTTGGAGGCCTTCAGCAGGACTCGGATCAGTTCGGGAACATCGAAGTAGGCGGCGTAGTGCAGCGCGTTCATGTTGGTCCAGCGGCTCCTCAGGCCCACGTCGGCGCCCAGCGAGATGAGCTGCGAGCTGAGTCGCAGCGCAGCGGCGGGGTCACCTGTGGGGGCAGAGGCTCCGGTAAGGACGCCGGAACGCCGCCGGAACGCCGCCGGAGCGGCGCCAGAGCGGCGCCTCACGAACAGCTCAGCTCACCGACTCCGTGGGCGCCGGCCTTACAGCTGTAGTGAAGGAGGGTCATGTCAGTCAAACCGTCACGGTCGTTGACATGGCAACCACGCTTCAGGATCTGAGGAGCAGAGGACGGACCCGTGAGTGGGACCTGGATCAGGTGTAGCCCAGGTTCTGCTGTCATGGTCGAGCCTCATAGACTCTCTCTCTCTCTCTCTCTCTCTCTCTCTCTCTCTCTCTCTCTCCATTACACAGCCAAACAGGGAAATGGCCACGCCCCCTCTGACCACCTTCTTACCTCATTGCCAATGATGTCGATTTTGTGTTGCACCTGTGGAACCCAATGACGAACGATGGCGAACAGCTCCGGGATGGTGGTCTGAGGATCCATGAGGATCTCCAGGCAGGCCGGATCGTTGGGATCAAAGAAGGTGAAGCCTGGAGAGGAGGTTTAATTTAAGGTGGTACAGGAGATATTTAAGAAGTCCTAGTTGGTATTTAACACGTAACTAAACCACCATGTGCCTCTATTGGGGTTAGGGTTAACCTAGGGTTAGGCTAACCCTAGGTTAACCCTAACCCGTGGTTCATCCTAACCCTAGGTTAACCCCTAACCCTAGTTTAACCATAACCCTAGGTTAACCCTAACCCCAGGTTAAGCCCTAACCCTAGGTTAACCCTAACCCTAGGTTAACCCAACCCCTAACCCTAGTTTAACCTAACCCTAGGTTAACCCAAACCCTAGGTTAACCTAAACCATAGGTTAACCCCTAACCCTAGTTTAACCCTAACCCGAGGTTCATCCTAACCCTAGGTAACCCTAACCCTAGTTTAACCATAACCCTAGTTTAACCCTAACCTTAGTTTAACCCCTAACCCTAGGTTAACCCTAACCCTAGTTTAACCCTAACCCTAGGTTAACCTAAACCATAGGTTAACCCCTAACCCTAGGTTAACCCTAGTTTAACCATAACCCTAGTTTAACCTAAACCCTAGGTTAACCCAAACCCCTAACCCTAGTTTAACCCTAACCCTAGGATCTCCAGACAGGCCGGATCGTTGGATCAAAGAAGGTGAAGCCTGGAGAGGAGGTTTAATTTAAGATGGTACAGGAGATAGTTAAGAAGTCCTAGTTGGTATTTAACACGTAACTAAACCACCATGTGCCTCTATTGGGGTTAGGGTTAACCTAGGGTTAGGCTAACCCTAGGTTAACCCTAACCCGTGGTTCATCCTAACCCTAGGTTAACCCCTAACCCTAGTTTAACCATAACCCTAGGTTAACCCTAACCCCAGGTTAAGCCCTAACCCGAGGTTAACCCTAACCCTAGGTTAACCCAAACCCCTAACCCTAGTTTAACCCTAACCCTAGGTTAACCCAAACCCCTAACCCTAGGTTAACCCTAACCATAGTTTAACCCTAACTCTAGGTTAACCCCTAACCCTAGGTTAACCCTAACCCTAGTTTAACCCTAACCCTAGGTTAACCCTAACCCTAGGTTAACCCTAGTTTAACCCTAACCCTAGGTTAACCCTAGTTAACCCTAGTTTAACCCTAACCCTAGGTTAACCCTAACCCTAGGTTAACCCTAGTTTAACCCTAACCCTAGGTTAACCCTAGTTTAACCCTAACCCTAGGTTAACCCTAACCATAGTTTAACCCTAACTCTAGGTTAACCCCTAACCCTAGGTTAACCCTAACCTAGTTTAACCCTAACCCTAGGTTAACCCTAACCCTAGGTTAACCCTAGTTTAACCCTAACTCTAGGTTAACCCTAGTTTAACCCAAGCATGACGTACTGTAGTCCTTGGGCAGCGGGGCCTGTGCAGCAGGGTGCACCATGGGACTGTGGCGGGGCTCCTGAACTGGGCTCTGGTACCCGGAGACCGGCAGCGCCTGGCGCTCCGTCTGGGCCTTGATGTCCGAATCGGTGGTTGCCTCCTTTTCCTGTCTCTCCTGCCTCTCCTTGTCCTCCTGCTCTTCCTCATCATCGTCCACATCCAACTTGTCATCGTCCTCCTTCTCGTCCTCCAGCTCGTACTCGTCCTCATCCTCTTCCTCCTCCTCCTCGGTCACGGCCTCCTCCTCCTCTCCCTGGCCCCGCCCTTCCTGCTGCTCTTCATGATCATGTCTCTCCTTCTCCTGTAACTCCACGTTCTCCTCCTTAGTCATAGCGATGGATGCTGCAGCCTGAGAGACAAGACGCACACTTGGTTTATTTAAAGAGCTGCAGTGTGTGTGTGAGTGTGTGTGTGTGTGTGTCCTGTTGTAACAGAACCAGCACCATGACTCAGCCGGATACGCGTTAACCCATCGTTGTGAGTGAGCTGCTGTAAAGAACCACGTACAGAAGCGACGTGTGCAAAATAATCAATAATGTAGCTTAAAGAACAAGATTAGAACCATTTCAATCACCAAGTCCATCAAAACTGTCATCGATTTGAACAAACGCTTCAAAATGACACTAGTCAGTCACACGGAGTCGATGTTTGAGCTTCACGTTACGTCTTTGTAGTTGACTCATTTAGCAACGAAGAACGAACATGTTTTCTGTTCAGTTAGCCCTATTAGTTAGCCAACAAGAGAGTATACTCAAAGGTAAAGATGCTAACATCAGCAGTCCTAAAGGTGAAGAACTTGTTATGATGCTTATTGGCAGTCGTATTGCAGGTTGGCTAGCAGCTACGTTTGAGAAGCTCACAACGATACAAACATGACCGACACAACAGCTGAGGGAACAAATGTCAGAGGCCATATTGTTTAAACCACGTCAGGAGGAGGCGGAAGAGGCGGAGGAGGAGGCGGCGGAGGAGGAGCAGGAGGAGGAGGAGGAGGCCTGGCCACCTTCCTCCTCAGGCCTCCATCCTCCAGCCCAGCCCAGGCGCCAGCATCCGCCTCCCAACCGTCACCTGAAACATGTCAGGAACGACGTTTACAGGGGTCAGCTGAGCTAAAATGTGCAGTAAAAATAATCACGGGAGCGCGCGATGACACAGAACAATGGACACGCACGCGCACTCACGCACGCACGCGCGCAGCCTCCCACCGTGATAGGGAGGTGAAAACTGCTTCCACGGGCTCTAAAAGCTGATGTTTGACCGCGAGGATGGAGCCCAGCGCAGCGGAACTGGTTTATTCTGGTTTCTGACCGGCACCAGTTTCACCATCATCGCCATCGGCAACAAAACCACCACAGACACGACGCAGTCGGCTAAATGTGGCCGCCATCAACGTTGATGAAGTGAAAAGCGACGAATCGAGCGAAATAATGAGGTGAAAGAGGAGATTTTACCTGAAAAACAATCCGGAGATGCGCTCGCCGTCGGTGCTGCTGCTCTCTCCCCGCCGTAATACCTCTCTCGACCACTCTCCTCCCGGGCACTCTCTCCCCCTCTCCCTATTCTCTATGAGAATTGTTTGTTTTTTTGAAATATAAGAGCGCTTAAACCATTTTCAAATGTTTAACATTATTGTTCACATTTTAAAGTCTCGTCAAAATAAAAACCATTTCAGATGTAGCCGTGCTCGCGCCCCCTACAGGTAAAGCGGCGCACTGCAGCATCATTCCCGGTCACTCCTGCCCTTAAATCCAATTAAAACTCATCATTCCAGGTTGTGGAATTCCCCCTGGAAGCCTCTCTGGAAGTGATCCGGGTCTACTGCACAGAAGAAGTCTCCACTTATTCCAAACTGTGACGACTTTAATTTAAAAGCAGAATTAACCTGTGACCTCGACGCTTTTATGGTCTCTTTACAACCTAAAACAGGTAAAACTGTTGATCCAGATCATTGTGATTTAGACAATTAATGGAACAGAAATTATTTTCAATGATCACGGAACACAAAATTACATTCACAGGAACGCTTTAACCGTTTCGACCTAATCTGGATTAACAACTGGTCTCTGCATCCAGCAGGTCTCCTGCCTGTCCCCATATAACCCGTCTGGGGGGCTGGATCTGGTGTCATGGCCTCAGCCAGCTGCTCCCAGTCCAGAGTCCACTGCTCCACTCATTTGGACACCTTCTTCTCCACCCATTGTGGCCGTAACTTCTGCCAGGACTGCAGAGTGTTCTGGTCCTTCAGATGATCCTTCAGACTCCGATGACACATTCCAGGGTCCCGTCCAGCTGCAGGTTAACACAGCTCAATAAATCCATCAAAGTCCAGGAAGCTGAAGCTTGTTAAGTGCTGGGGGGAGACAGAAGAACTCCTCACACAGCTGAACCTGGAGCTCATTGGGAACGATGACGGGATCACCAAACTCCAGGACCTCTGAGGATGTCTTCAGAGTCCTCAGGACCTTCCATCACCGTTGTCCTCTAACCACTGACGTCCACCTTTGGAGACTCTCCTGAACCTGGAGTCCGGCGAGGAATGGCTGTGGCAGTCATCCAGGAGATGAAGACGACGTTCTGAGAGAGATGGATCGGTGGATGAAGATGAAACAGCTCCAGAAGTTCCAGATACCCAGGTGTCATCCTTCCGTCATCCGGTTGGAACTCCAGCCAACATTCCAGGCAGGACCCACGAAGGCAGACAGGGAAGTTTACGTCCCAAGGTGAAGAAACGTGCCCGTGCTGCTCGTGAATAGGGTCCAAGGTCAGCTCATTGGTTAGGGAAGACCTAAAGACAATGGAGGAGATGAAAGCGAGGTTAGTGACGCGCAGGACCACGAGGACCGGAAGTCCGGAACGCTCGAGTTAACGCTGGCAACAGTCTGTTGCTGGACGCAGGTGTTGGCTGCTCGAAGGTCGGCTAATCACGCCGATTAGCCGCAGGTTTGGAGGCAGCCAGCGCGAGATGAGTCCACCACGCCCCCTAGTGGATAAACAGAAACCACAAACCAGGATCGGAACGCATCGCCGCTAAAAGGTGAGAAATGGAGGCAGATAAGGAGTCCAAGACAACCCAGCAATCTTCTCCACTGGCTTCTCCAGTAGCTTCTACTAAGAGGTGGTGCTCATAGTCTGGTTAGTAGCAGGTCAAAGTTGTAAGGGATTAGCAGGAATGGAAATTGCCCCTCAGCTCTGAGGGCGGCCGCTAGACTTCCTGCTGGGGCACTGCCCAGTGATGATGGAACTGTCCTCTACAGGTGACACCCACCGTCTCCTGAGGCACCTTCATCCTGCAGAAGATGAAGGTCTTTGGTTTCTGTCCCACTATTGGCTCCACATGGTGTGAACGGAACCGTAAACATACTGAAGAGTCCCACAACTCTCTGATCCCGGGGTCTCCATGACACCTTGGTCCGGGTCAAAGCAACGCTCCCTTCTGTTGCTCGCCGGTTTCTGCTGTAAGTTCTGTCCAGTCGACTAAACCACTTCCAGTAGCACCTTTCTTCAAATAAGCTTTTATTCCTTTTGCTCATCGCTCTTCGCTCCTTGAGTGTCCGGCGTTTGTTGTTGGTGTTGCTAGCTTTTCCTGATAGCGGAGACCCTCCCATAAGCCTCTTTCAGGTCTCACAGTGGATCTCCATCTTCTCTCATCTGCCAAAGTGCTCAGAAACATCTGGACCTCAATGTTGGACCAGGGTGTTGCCTTGTCCGTCGCCGTTAGTGTTTATTTAGTCAGACAAACACACCATTGCTGTTTCGGGGTTTAAAACCAGCAAGTGTGAGTTTTTAAGAGGCCTTGCTCTCATTACTCCCTGGATACTCAGAGCTCAACAGACCTTCGTTAACATGAAAAGCAGAAGTTGTATTTGAACCTATAACCACGTGGTCAGTTGCTGCACAGGTTCTGACCCATCAGTAAACCCAGTTACTTGGGACCAAAGAGGCTGATTCAATTGTATTTGCGCCGAGTTTGTTGGACCAAAGAGCCTCTGATTGTGTATAATCACGTTTAAATGACGAGCTTGTGATATTTGTTATAATTGACCCGCCGAGTCGGTACTGATCCGTCACTTTCCTGAGTCTTGAGATTAAAACACGTCAAAGTCAGAAATGTCAGGAGGAAGCTGCAGTTTGCGTCGCATTCGAAGGTCACGCTGCCTCGCGCCTCTGATTGGACCGACGCCTTTAGAGCCCGCCCTCTCGCCGCTCCACGTGGCCTCCTCTCGCTCTGATTGGTCTCTCCGACTGTCGCTCAAGCCGGCCCGAGCCAATCAGACGCCTTTGCCCTCTCACTTATGCGCGCCGGTAGCAGCCATCGCTATCCAACATGTCGGTGACGTGCGTCCTCCCCATGTGTGTGCGAGCAGCCCGAGGCCTCCTGAGGCACCGGAGCGGGTCAACGGGGCCCCTCGCCCCGGCCACTTTGGGCTTCGTTCGCGGAGCCTCCACGGATGTGGTCGAGCCCAGTACGAGCAGCGCCTCGGACGGGCTGGCTCAGGCTATCCTCCAGGAGCGGCTCGCGCAGCAGCAACGCCAGGTGAGGCGGTTACCCCGCAGGTGTCCGCTCGATTTCTCATCACGCATTCGCCGATCTGGCGGTGACAGAGCGACCGCGGTGCCATGAAGCCTCCGCCCGGTGTGGAAGTGGGACCGGCGCGTCCCCTGTGACATTTCATGGCTTTCTATTATGCTAGCTAGCTAGCTAGCATTGATCTGGTCCTGTAGACCGGGAGTGTCAGATGGGGGGGACCGGTTAATGGGAGTCATTTTTTCGGCTTAAGCTCAGTAGTAAGACGCTGCCCCCCCGGTCTTTCCATTCATGTACGCCCGCCTTTTGAATGAATGAACCGGAACAGATGACTAGGTCAGCGTGTTGACGTTAGCATGGACGAAGCTCGGATGTGTTCATACCTCATTCTGGGTTTTGTCTGTGCTGCTGTCTAACGCCTCTGTGTAGTTCTCCTGTCAGAATTCCCCTTTTGTTGGTGTTTGTGTACTGTTAGACGTGGTTCCGTGTGGATTTGGACTGTGGCTGCATACCTGGCAGCTCCACATTAGAGCCGCCATCCCATAACGACCATAGCCTGTAGGTGTAGAACTAAACATGCAGATCCTACAACATCAAAGGTCTAATCTGCGGTTCTTTAACACTAAATGCTGCATCCAAACCTCTCAAAAGGAGCCCAGATTCTCATTTCTTCACCTGTTGGAGTTCCTGTAGTTTTAAATTATGACGTAAGTTAAAACTACAGTTTTATCGGCCCCGCTTGTCCCCGCCCCCCACGGCTTGTCCCCGCCCCCCACGGCTTGTCTCCGCCCCTCCGCGCATTGATCACTCTAATCAATGATAGATTGATTGACAGTGACTCCTCCTGTGTGCAGGCTCCTCCTGGAGGTGAAGGCGAGGAAGAGAAGGAGCAGACGGAGGACAAGAAGCAGAAGGAGAACACGGCCTACGCCAAGAAGATGGTTCTGAGGCTGGCGGGGCTGATGGGGGTGGGGGGGGCCGTCAGCATGGTGTACGTGTTCGGTGAGTTCGGGCCTTTTCTGGACGTGTTTGTTGCCCTCGGCTCTGCCCCCCAAACAGGCGATATCGGCTGTTAAGTTCATTAAGTTCATTAAGTACATTAATTTCATTAAGTTCATAATGAGACATTTGGAGATAAAATAATGATCCGATGTGTTCGTCTGTCTGACTGGAGATAACAGCAACACCCTGATCTGTTTAGGCACCAATTCAGTGGATGAACAAGGAAACCAGGTGAGATTCTCCTGACACACACACACACACACACAGACACTCACACACACACACACACACACCACTCACTCACTCACTCACACTCACTCACTCACTCACTCACTCACTCACTCACCACTCACTCACTCACTCACTCACTCACACACACTCAGAAACACACTCATACACACACACTCAGAAACACACTCACACACTCACTCACTCACTCACTCACCACAGACACTCACTCACACAGACACTCACTCACACACACACACTCACACACACACACACCACACACACACACACACTCACACACACACTCACACACACAGACACTCACTCACTCACTCACACTCACTCACACAGACACACAGACACTCACTCACTCACTCACTCACTCACACTCACTCACACACCACACACACACACTGTCAGCTTGTGTCTATGCAGCGAGGTGTTTCTCACCTCTTCTGGGAGGACATTTTCCTGCTGTGGTGGTTTGGGGGGGCAGAGGTGTGTGGACGGGAGAGGAAGGACACACTTGTGTCACCTCTGGCCTAACCTCACCCCCCCCGGGGGGGCGCCAGCGTGTGACGGCTTCCTGCTGAGGCTCTTTATGGTCGCGCCGTAAAAGAGCCCCTGAATACTCAGCCCCCCCCGGGGGGGTCGTTCTGGTGCTCCTCCAGCCTCAACAGTGGTATCAGCAGAGCTCAACACCAGGAGCGTCTCCCAGAGCTTTATGGGATGTCTCCAATAATGCTCCTTGAATAACATAATCTGTTTCCTAGGTAACTACAACATACCATAATTACTGATCCAATACTGTTACCATGGTAGCAACCAGCCTGCTACTAACCCCTTTGGGAGGGGAGCTGGCCCGGCGGACCGAACCACCTCTTGACCCCGTCCTCTCCTGTGGCCCACTGGGGCAAACGTGACCCGTGACCCCAAACGTGTCGTCTCTGGTTCAGAAGGGTCCAGAAACCCTAACCCCTAACCCCTAACCCCTAACCCCTAACCCCTAACCCCTAACCCCTAACCCCTAACCCCTAACCCCTAACCCCTAACCCCTAACCCCTAACCCCTAACCCCTAACCCCTAACCCCTAACCCCTAACCCCTAACCCCTAACCCCTAACCCCCTAACCCCTAACCTTAACACTAACCCGAGTTAACCTAGTTGGTGCTGGGTTCACAGACGTTAACGCCTCAGCTGATCTCACGCGGCGCCACAAGTGGCCCGAGTGGTGCTCACGTGTTGTGAAGTCTGTGGGAACCTGGACAGTCCGTTCACGTCCTCGGGAACCTGATCCTGGCCCCGTCCTCAGGAACCTAGACTGGTCCCGTCCGTAAAAGGCTGTATCCTGTGAGGCCAAGAGGCAGATTGGTCCGGATCAAAGCTGAGCCCCCCCTCCCCCCCATCCATCCATGGGGGTTTCTTAGAAACTGAGATGCAATAACGGGTTTTTCCAGCAGAATCAACTTTTTGGGTTAGTTCCTGGTCAGGAGATGGTGGACACCGGATCAGTTTTCATCTCCAGCCACAACAGATGCTAACTAGTGTTCTGAACTTCAGCTTCAGTGTCTGAAGCTGTAAACAGCTGATGGGGGGCTGTTAACCCCCCTACCCCCTAACCCTACCCCCCATAACCCTACCCCCCATAACCCTACCCCCCAAACCCCCCTACCCCCCAAACCCCCTAACCCTCACCCTCTCACTGGGTGTGAGGGTACCAAGATCCACGTCTGCTGAGGAGGAGCAGCCTGTTCTCACACAGTGAGACACCAGGTCCAGGTCCAGGTCCAGGTCCTGGACACATGATGATGGACCACAGATGAGCAATATATCGGTTAATTTAGCATAAACCCTCACGTCTGATGGGTGATAACCCAGCTTTACTACCCTCTGGTCCGTCATGGTGACATAATCAGTTAATAAATGAGCTCTTCAACCGTCTCCAAAGACTTGAACTTGTTTTCTGCTCTTTCCTCAGATTCCAGACGAGTTTGACAAAGGTGAGAAAAAGATATTTTAATATTTTAGACCTTCATTTAAACAGGAAGTCCTGATGAGGTCGGGGTCAAAGTGCAGCAGCAGCCACACAGGTCACGACCTTATACCACCCTAACCCTCTAACCCACCTTCACACACACACACACACACACACACACACACACACACACACACACACGGCCTCTGTTTGCTACATAGGCATGCCCCCCCCCCCCGGGGGATTGGGTCTCCTGGGACGATGTGTGTGTTCATGACTCTGGTAAAGACTCAGCTTCCCATGGGGCCGTGGGAACATTAACCAGTTTCAATCCGGGTAGCTCCCACTGTTGGCATGGCGACAGCCCATAAATAGTCTGATCACTCAGCTGTCGAACTGGTTAAAGATTAGAATCAAAATAAAGAAAAGAGCATCCCGAGCCTTGTGAACCAGAACCAAACGTGTGGTTTCTGTTTCAGATCCTCCGGTTGTCCAGCAGGTTAAAAGGACCTACAAATACTTCAAAGACTACAGACAGGTCAGTAACCAAGGTTAAACGGGTCAGTAACCAAGGTTAAACAGGTCAGTAACCAAGGTTAGACGGGTCAGTAACCAAGGTTAAACGGGTTAAACAGGTCAGTAACCAGGGTTAAACGGGTCAGTAACCAGGGTTAAACGGGTCAGTAACCAAGGTTAAACAGGTCAGTAACCAAGGTTAGACGGGTCAGTAACCAAGGTTAAACAGGTCAGTAACCAAGGTTAAACGGGTTAAACAGGTCAGTAACCAAGGTTAAACGGGTCAGTAACCAGGGTTAAATGGGTCAGTAACCAGGGTTAAATGGGTCAGTAACCAAGGTTAAACGGGTCAGTAACCAAGGTTAAACGGGTCAGTAACCAGGGTTAAACGGGTCAGTAACCAGGGTTAAACAGGTTCTGAGTCCAGACGGAGCCCATCCACCAGCCGGTGCTGCTGGTCCTTCACCTCCCTCAGGAACTCGACCTGATGACCTTTGTTCTGGATTTGAACGTAAGATTTTCTGTAATATTTCGGTGAAACTTGTGACATTTTCTCGCAATTCTGATGAATCAGATTTTCCTCGTGTTTCGTTAGTCTCACATTTTGTGTCGACTTTTCAGGAAACTCCAAACAGGAAGCGTCGTTTGTTCCCAGAATCACTGATTCTAGGGGATTATTGTAGAAACTGCAGGTTTCCATGGTGACCCCGATACTTGCTGCTAAGCTAAGCATGACGCATTCTGGTTATTCCCTTCACGCTGAAACTCAGTGATTAATCTCAGACTGCTGACAGTAATTGATATTAGTAATTAGTTCTGTTCAGCCTGGCATGGTCGTGGTCATGTGTGCCACAGTTAGAAGCACGCTGTTAGCATGCTGCCATCGGTAGCACGCTGTTAGTATGCTGCCATCGGTAGCGCGCTGTTAGCATGCTGCCATCGGTAGCGCGCTGTTAGCATGCTGCCATCGGTAGCGCGCTGTTAGCATGCTGCCATCGGTAGCACGCTGTTAGCATGCTGCCATCGGTAGCATGCTGCCATCGGTAGCGCGCTGTTAGCGTGCTGCCATCGGTAGCGCGCTGTTAGCGTGCTGCCATCGGTAGCGCGCTGTTAGCGTGCTGCCATCGGTAGCGCGCTGTTAGCGTGCTGCCATCGGTAGCGCGCTGTTAGCGTGCTGCCATCAGTAGCTGTCGGCCAGCTCTCGTTAGCATTATCCCAACTCCAGGAGCTAAATTCTAGAAGGGAAGCAGCAGTTGGGAGACACTGTGGACAGATGGTGGAGCGCGTTCATGTCCAGATGTGGAGGGAAAGCTTCCACATGAAGCATTTCTAGGAGAAGCTGTGATGCTCGACACCAAAGAGGCTGAAAATGGATCCAAGAGAAGTCTGTGTAAATTCTCAGTCATCCAGGTCATTGTATCCAAGGTGGTTTTCTCTGTCAACGGCGAAACGTCTTCAAGAGAAGAAACCCAGTCCAGTTGACAGAGAAAACCACCTTGGATCCAAGAGAAGAAAACAAGTCAGCACAGGAAGTGGCTGGAGGCCCCCGGGGCCCCCGAAGAGAGAGTTCCTCCTTTTGTTCTCGTTGGACTCATCTTGTTCAAATCGATCTGTTTATTCCTCAGATGATCATCGAGCCAACGAGTCCCAAGCTGCTGCCCGACCCCCTGAGGGAGCCGTACTACCAGCCCCCCTACACCCTGGTGCTGGAGCTGACCGGCGTGCTGCTGCACCCGGAGTGGTCGGTACGTGCACGCGCCGTGCACGCGCTCCGTACGTGCACGCGCCGTATACACGCGCTCCGTACACGCGCTCCGTACGTGCACGCTCCGTACACGCGCTCCGTACACGCGCTCCGTACGTGGACGCGCCGTACACGCGCACCGTACGTGCACGCGCCGTATACACGCGCTCCGTACACGCGCTCCGTACGTGCACGCTCCGTATACACGCGCTCTGTACGTGCACACGCTCCGTACGTGCACGCTCCGTACGTACACGCTCCGTATACACGCGCTCCGTACGTGCACGCGCTCCGTATACACGCACCGTACGTGCACGCGCTCCGTATGTGCACGCTCCATATACACGCGCACCGTACGTACACGCTCCAGCAGAGTGGGAAACTGGGATCAGGCATCCTTAGTAACCTGACACGCTGGCATGTTCCGTCACCTGTGGTGACACTCGCCTGTGTGACACTCACCTGTGGTGACACTCTCGCCTGTGGTGACACTCTCGCCTGTGGTGACACTCACCTGTGGTGACACTCACCTGTGTGACGCTCGCCTGTGGTGACACTCGCCTGTGGTGACACTCGCCTGTGGTGACACTCACCTGTGTGACACTCGCCTGTGGTGACACTCACCTGTGTGACGCTCGCCTGTGGTGACACTCACCTGTGGTGACACTCACCTGTGGTGACACTCACCTGTGTGACGCTCACCTGTGTGACACTCGCCTGTGGTGACACTCGCCTGTGTGACACTCACCTGTGGTGACACTCGCCTGTGTGACACTCGCCTGTGTGACACTCGCCTGTGTGACACTCGCCTGTGTGTGACACTCGCCTGGGTGACACTCGCCTGTGGTGACACTCGCCTGTGTGACACTCGCCTGTGGTGACACTCGCCTGTGTGACACTCGCCTGGGTGACACTCGCCTGTGTGACACTCGCCTGTGTGACACTCACCTGTGTGACACTCACCTGTGTGACACTCGCCTGTGGTGACACTCGCCTGTGGTGACACTCGCCTGGGTGACACTCGCCTGGGTGACACTCGCCTGTGGTGACACTCGCCTGGGTGACACTCGCCTGTGTGACACTCGCCTGTGTGACACTCACCTGTGGTGACACTCACCTGTGAGAGTAACAGAGGTGCTTTTCTGCCTGCAGCTCTCCACAGGCTGGAGGTTTAAGAAGCGTCCAGGGATCGACTACCTCTTCCAGCAGCTCGCTCCGCTCTACGAGATCGTCATCTTCACCTCGGAGACGGGCCTTGTAAGACGTGCACGCACACACACACACACACACACACACACACACACACACACACACACACACGCTAAGCTAACCCCCCCCCCCCAACCAGGTCAGGGTTACCTAACCTTCAGTTCTCATGAGCTCCTGAGATATGGAGGCTGATCAGAGCCGTCTGCTGGCTCAACCTGTCAAAGTGTCTCGGTGCACGGAGCCCCAGCGCACGCCCGCGCACGCCCGCGCACGCCAGCGCACGCCAGCGCACGCCAGCGCACGCCAGCGCACGTCAGGCCAGTAGGTGGCGCTAGAGTCTCAGACGTGTATAAAGAAGCTGGTGCTCACAGCAGGGAGTCTCAGAGTTCTCCTACACACCTGTAGCCTCTGACCAGTGAAGAGCTCCGGTCTCAGACGGGTCGGCGTCAGCAGACGGTCCTGGACGGTCCTGGACGGTCCTGGGTGTCCTGGACGGTCCTGGACGGTCCTGGGTGTCCTGGATGGTCCTGGGTGTCCTGGACGGTCCTGGATGGTCCTGGATGGTCCTGGACGGTCCTGGACGGTCCTGGGTGTCCTGGACGGTCCTGGGTGTCCTGGATGGTCCTGGATGGTCCTGGGCCATCTGTCAGCCCTCCCACAGAATGATGGCGTCACCCTGACTGGGCGCTACTGTTGCTGTCTTAGCTCCGCCCTCTCACCTGCTAACAGCATCGCCGCTCCTGTCTGTGGACGTGTGTCACCTGTGTGTGGACGTGTGTCACCTGTCTGTGGACGTGTGTCACCTGTCTGTGGACGTGTGTCACCTGTCTGTGGACGTGTGTCACCTGTCTGTGGACGTGTGTCACCTGTCTGTGGACGTGTGTCACCTGTCTGTGGACGTGTGTCACCTGTCTGTGGACATGTGTCACCTGTCTGTGGACGTGTGTCACCTGTCTGTGGACGTGTGTCACCTGTCTGTGGACGTGTGTCACCTGTTCTCCTGTCCTGTGTGTTTCAGACGGCGTTCCCCCTGATCGACAGCATCGACCCGCAGGGCTTCGTCATGTATCGCCTCTTCAGAGACGCCACACACTACATGGAGGGTCATCACGTCAAGGTGTGTGTGTGTGTGTGTGTGTGTGTGTGTGTGGTCCCCAGTCCCCGGGATGGTTTCATATGGCTGACCTTTGACCTCTTTGTTCCTGTCGTCATGAGCTAACCACGTAGCTGATTCTAGCTAACGTGAGCAGGTTGTTCTTTAGACGCCTTCTCTCTTGGTGTAATGCCACCTCGAACCTGTGGGGGCGCTGTCCATCTGGGTCGGCCTGTATTTTCCTGATGGTTCTGAAAGGCCTGAAGAACTTCCTGCTTTTACTCCTGATTGGAGGATTTGGGTCAGATGATTCCTCCAATTTTATTTAATTATAGTTTCTCATGAAAGTTGATGATAGTTGACAGGTTTCCCTTTGGTCGGCCTCCTTCCTCCTCACAACAATAGCCCCCCCCCCAGGCCTCGTTAACCTTCTGCCCCCCCCCCTCCCCCAGGCCTCATTAACCTTCTGCTCCCTCTCTCCTTCCACTCTTCCTCTTCTCTCACCCTCCAACTGTCATCTGTGTTTATTGACCAGTCTGGTGGTTCGGAGGAGCTGCTTAACCTACTTTTACAGACAGAACACAATGCTAATGGTGCTAGCACCAGATGCTAATGGTGGCAGCAACAGATGCTAATGGTGGCAGCTACAGATGCTAATGGTGGCAGCTACAGACGCTAATGGTGGCAGCTACAGACGCTAATGGTGGCAGCTACAGACGCTAATGGTGGCAGCTACAGATGCTAATGGTGGCAGCAGCAGATGCTAATGGTGGCAGCTACAGATGCTAATGGTGGCAGCAGCAGATGCTAATGGTGGCAGCTACAGATGCTAATGGTGGCAGCAGCAGATGCTAATGGTGGCAGCTACAGATGCTAACAGAGTTATTCAGGAGAAGCTAAAGCTGCAGATGTCCAGGGAAAGTTGCTAAATGTCTCAGATGGATTTATTGTTCATCTTTAGCCTCAGATGATCCGGATTAGAAGCCACCCAGAACTTTCATTCATGTGTGTTTCATCTACAAATGGACCCTGGTTCTGAGCCTTCCCACGGACCAGTGAGGGTTCTGACCCAGTAGGGGTTCTGACCCAGGGAGGGTTCTGACCCGTCCTCAGGTCCAACCATCAGATCGTTTATTGACCTCTTTAATGAGCGCTACTGAAATGTGTCCGTCACTCTTCCCTTCTCCTGAAACTCCTGAATCGGGTTTATTCCATTTCTTCATCTGTAATTAATTAATCTGATGATTAATTAATCTGCAAACATGAGACATAATACAGCAGAACTGGAGAAACACCGGAAGTGTTTCAGGTGGAGACAGTTGGAGTTGATCAGCAGCGGTGGGGGTGGTCTGCTGAGCAGCTGTCTCACACACACACACACACACACACACACACACACACCACACACACACACACACACACACACACACACACACACACTGGTCGGTGACGGCATGATGTAATTCCGAGGAAATAATAAAGTTGTTTATTGGGTGTGATGCAGGGAGGAGGGGGTGGATAAATCGAGCAGACCCACAGTGTGTTCCCACACACACTCATACTCATGCAGTAACCAACGTGTGTGTGTGTGTGTGTTCAGGACGTTTCCTGTCTGAACCGGGACACCAGCAAGGTCATCGTGGTGGACTGTAAGCGCGAGGCCTTCAGCCTGCAGCCCTTCAACGGCCTGGCCCTGAAGAAGTGGGACGGGAACTCTGAGGACAGGACGCTCTACGACTTGGCCAACTTCCTGAAGAGTGAGTCGCCTGTGGGCCGCCGGGTCGCCTGTGGGTCACCTGTGGGCCCCCTGGTCACCTGTGGGTCACCTGTGGGCCCCCTGGTCACCTGTGGGTCACCTGTGGGTCGCCTGTGGCCCCCCTGGTCGCCTGTGGGCCCGCGGGTCACCTGTGGGTCGCCTGTGGCCCCCCTGGTCGCCTGTGGGCCCGCGGGTCACCTGTGGGTCGCCTGTGGGCCCCCTGGTCACCTGTGGGTCACCTGTGGGTCGCCTGTGGCCCCCCTGGTCGCCTGTGGGCCCGCCGGTCACCTGTGGGCCCCCTGGTTACCTGTGGGTCACCTGTGGGCCCCCTGTGGGTCACCTGTGGGTCACCTGTGGGTCACCTGTGGGCCCCCTGTGGGTCACCTGTGGGTCACCTGTGGGTCACCTGTGGGCCCGCGGGTCACCTGTGGGTCACCTGTGGGTCACCTGTGGGCCCCCTGTGGGTCGCCTGTGGACCTGAGACAAACGTTAGCTTCTCTGGCTTGTGTCCCTCAGCCATCGCCCTGAGCGGCGTGGACGACGTGCGCTCCGTGCTGGAGAACTACGCCCTGGAGGACGACCCCATCCAGGCCTTTAAGCAGCGGCAGGCTCAGCTGGCTCAGGTGAGCAGCAAGTGAGGGGGGTGCACCTGCGTTCCTGGGTCACCTGTCTGTCCTGTGTGCAGGAGGAGGAGCAGCGGCTGGCCAGCGTCTCGCAGCAGCAGAAACAGGGACTCTCTCTGGGCTCCATCACCTCGCGCTTCTGGCGCTCCAGGCAGCAGTGACCCCGCCCCCTCCCACCTCTCACGTTCCTCGACCAATCACACGTCAGCGCACGGTCAGGGTGAGGGGCAGAGCCAGGTCAAGTGGGAGTGGCCGGGGGACCACGGGGGCCATTTGTGGTGCGCTGGTGCGGAGCACTTCCTGTTCCTGAGGGCGCCGCTCATTCATGGCCCCGCCCTCTCGCTCAGACTTCTGAGGCTGCTGATTGGTGGAAAATAGAGAGTCTGCAGGTCAGGGTAGCGCCTGTCCCACATAGAACCTTCGCTGTGGTCCAGATGGTTCTAAACGGAACGGTTTGGTTCTGTTCGGCCATGCGTGTTTCAGCGGTCGTGACGCCTGAGGGAGGAGCTGAACACGTGTCCCGGACCCAACCCGACCCTTCCGTTTGGAAACTGGGCTCCCGTTTTTAATCTGTCCTGTATGATGAGCGCCGTCCCCCGAGCGGCGCCGGGTCCGGGTCGGCTCGCAGCGATGCCAAAGACGGAACCCTCGGATTTGTGTTTCACCTCTGAACATGTAAAAGCGCAGCATCTGTTCATGCTAACGTCATGCTAACGTCCTGCCTGTGACTCGAAGGTCATTTCTTCCTTTTCAACAATAAAGAGAAACGTTGGTGTTTAAAAGCTGTTGCAGCTCCTCCTTCATCCCCGTCCACAGGGACTATTTTCTCTGCGGCGCATTTATCTGCAGCTCCTGCTGTGTTGTGCTCCAGCTGGGCAGAACCCCCCCCAATCTTTGATTTTATTCCTGTTGATCCTC